>NC_092879.1:0-212039 GCF_028372415.1 Notamacropus eugenii | reverse complement strand
GTGGGAAAATCAGAACACTAAAGCATTGTTGGTGGAGTTTTGAACTGATCCATTCTGGATAGTAAATTCCAACTATGCCCAAAGGGCTATAAACAGTGCATACCTTCAATCGAGCAATACCACTGCTAGATCTGTATCCTAAAGAGATCATAAAAAGGGAAAAGGACCCACGTCTACAAAAACACTCACAGCAGCTCTTTTTGTGGTGGCAAAAATTGCACAGTGAGAGGATAACCATAAATTGTGGAATGACTGAATAAGTTGTGGTTTATGTATGTAATGGAATGCAATTGTTCCATAAGAAATAATGAGAAGAAAAAAACCTGGAAAGATTTACATGAACTGATGTTAAGGGAAGTGAGCAGAACTGGGAGAATAATGTACATGGTAACAGCAACACTGTGCAGTGACCAACTTTGATAGACTTAGCTTTTTCAATAACGCAATGAAAACAAATGTTTATTTTGATATGTTTAATTTTTTAATCCTCTACAGGAATTTTGTTTTTAAAGATCAGCACATACTATTTTCTCTCTTTTTCCTTTCTCATGTTTTTTTCTATTTGTCTGGATTGTTCTTTCACAGTATGACTAATGTGGAATTGAATTTAATATGATTGTACACGTATAACCTGTGTCATATTGTATGCCATCTTGGGGAGGGAGAAAAAACAAACAAACTTAGGAACTCAAAATCTTGTAAATGTGAATGTTGAAAACTATGTTAGCATGTAATTGGAAAAAAGAAAATACTATTAGGTGTGTGTGGGGACGGGAACCATCTTTTACCCATGAAAATGAAAAAGAAGGCTGTGCTCCATTTAGAGATCACACACACAAAAAAACAAAACAAAAAACAAAAACAAAAAAAAAAACCCACGCAGGTTCGCATGGAGACAACAGTGAAATTCTAAAGAGTGAGTAAAAGAAAAAATCAAAGAAACTATTAATAACTATATGAAAAAATGATATCAATTGAAGAACGTATCCAAATTTTTGAGATGCTGCCAAAGCAGTCCTCAGGGAGAAAATGATGACTCTCCAAACATAGGAAAAAAGAAGATTAATGAAAGATGGGGTCTATAGTGATACCGTTTCATCATCAAATGCCTCCTACACTTCCTAACTGTTTTACCCTGGGCAAGTAACTAAATGCATCCTATGCCTCATGCCCTCAACTGGAAAAAATGGGGATAATATCATCCTCTATCTCCCTAGTTGGTTATGAGGATCAAATGAGATGGTAATTGCAGAGTAATTAGCATGGTGCCTGGCACACAGTAGATAGAATAGGTGATAATGATGAGACAGGGGACATATTTTCACAACCTCTCGGTGCCAGTATGTGTACTTTTAGACCCAGATTTAACCACATTATTCTGTGGAAAGTAAACATCAACTCGTGCACCTAAGAGGGATAATAATGAGGAGACCATGTCTAAAATAAGCTATCTTTATACTCTGTTGAATAATTTCCATCAGGCAACAAAAACCATCTTATACATTTCTCAGGTTGTAAATTCACCTCCATGAAAGGAATAGGCACCTTTTCCCAAAATGCATTCACATTAACACAAGGATAATGAAAGATTATAAGAACCTTCGTATTTACAGCTTTTAATTGCGACGTAGTTATTTCTTAGAAAAAGACTGGAACAGCAATGGCAGGCTAAGGTCTGGCTTTTTTTTTTAGTTTTTAAGTATTAGGGCATGTGAAAACGGATTACATTATCGAAACAAATTATACATGAAATTCTGGAATAAGTGGTGTTGGTTTAAATATTTCTAGAAAAGATGGGGTCTACAGTGATACTACTTCATCATCATGATCACAGAGTAAGCCTGATTTGCCTCTAATCTATAAAGACAAAGGCTCCTGCCAATTGGTCTATTTGTGGTTGAAGAGGCAAAGTAGTTCATCATTGCTCAGCACCTGAAGCACTCCTCTACCAAGATAATTCTAGGTGAGTAGCTACGTTCCTCAGGTGGAAAGAGTTTCTGTCTTGAAAGTGCACCAACCCTCCCATAGCTAAGGTGTAGACTAAGACTGAACACAGGACACTAGAAAAGTGGCTGTCTCCATTTTTTCTTATCAAAGAAAGAGGGCATCTTTTTTGTGGTCCTATCATCAACTGTTCCTGCTTCTTCTTGTCCTACATCTCAAACCCAAGTACAAGCTAGAATCCGGGATGTTAAGGAAGGTATCCTTGGTAGAGTGGAATATGCTCTGGGCTGGAGCCAGAGGACTGAGTTTGAGGACTGGTCTGACTTGGGATTTGCTTAATTGAGCAAGGCATTTAACTTTCCTGGATCTCAGTGCCTCATTTGAGACCTAGAAGAATGGGGAAGAAGAGGTAGACTATATGTACTCAAAGCACCCTTGTAGTTCTGAATCTAGGGTCCAGTGGCAGAGCCCCAGGTTGAGAGGGCAGAGAAAGGAGTAGAAGCTAGGTCTTCCCTACACCAAGTCCACTGCCACACACTGCCTCTTCAGGCAGGTTAAGGGTTGCACAAATCCAAGATCAGATCTAACTAAGGGAGGGAGGGTGAGGGTCCCAGATTCTTGGAGGGGTTTGACTTTGGCCATCCAGCCCAGTTACCTCACTGGTTGATACTCTCCAAATGCAAGTCCAATCCAGAAAGTTACCTTGAAAAGCAACTGGAAGAACCCAGAAAATAGGGCTAGAGAATATAAGAAAACCTCCATCTCCAGAAGAGGTGAGCACCTGAGAACTTTAAAGTCACCTTCAGAAAGAGAGGCCTCAGGAGGAATCCGAAAATATCCCGACCCACCTCCTAGTTCCAACTCCATCGCCACCTAGCTGTACCCAGATAAGGAAAGACTCATGTGGCATGGAGCCTAGAAGAAGCTCAGAATTCTAGGAGTTATGGAATGGAAAGAAAATGGGAAAGAACAAGGGACGAGGAAAGGGAAGAAGAAAGAGCAAGACGAGTGGAAGGGGGAAGCGGGAGAGGGAGAAGGTTACATGGAAGAGGAGAGGGCAAAGGGAGAGACAATAAGGAAAAGGTGGAGGGGAAAGAGGAGAAAAGGTGGGATAATAGGGGAAAACAGAGAAAAGTAGAAGGGGGGAAGCAAGAGGGATTATGTAAGAGAAAGAGGGGGTGAATAGAGACGGAGTGAGGGGAAGGAAATAAGAGGAAGGAATCAGACTATCACATCTCCACCCTCCAGTTCCCCAACTTCTCACTCACCAGCTTCAAAGGACTGGGGCATAGGGCCACCTGTCTAACCCATTCATTCTCTTTCTCCTGGTCCTGGCTCCTTTATACCCCTACCCTGCAGAGCATGTGCCTTGCCGTCCACTGCAGTCACTCATCGATCCTCCAATCAGCAACACCAGCACCACTTCCCCTCCCCCATCCAGGACACAGGAGGAAAAAGAGGCAGAACTGGAAACCCTGGCAGTGTCTTCTGAGCATCCAGATTAGAGAGACGAGGTTTTACATGGATGGAAAAGACTGGAGACAGAAAGACTGAAGATGATGATAACAGGAACAGCTCGCATTGATGGAACCCCAAGGCTAGCAAACTTTCCTTTCCCTACCTGATATCACAGGACCCTCACAACCACCACGTTCAGTAGGACCTCGTGTTATGGTTACCTGTCTCATTTCACAGAAGAGAAAGCTGAGGCTCAGAGACACATCTGGACACTCATAAGTAGAAAGCCCTGGAACTGGGATGTGAGCCTAATTCTTCCTGCCTCTGACAGGTTCAGTACTCAGAAAGGTGGGAGTGAATATATGGACCAAGCAAAGGTGTGAGGACTCATTTGCCACAGGTGGAGGTATTTGCTTTAGATAGGAGTCATGAGACAAGCAGGAGAGGGGATAAAATGACTATAGGTAATGAAAAGTTTTGAGGAGTGGAGAAATCAGGGAAAATTCAGTTAGGTGCCCTCGTTTCCCTTAGTGAGGCAGGGTACTAAGACTTCAAGTGACAGTGTGTGTAGGGTGTCCATACCTTGGTTGAAGGCTTGAGGAGAGAGTGAAATGTTTGGAACCGTCATCAGGGGAAATGACCCAGGAAATCGCCTATTCAGGCCTCCCTACAATCTGATTGCTACCCGTCTCCCCAGGCATCTCTTAGACAGTCACTGTAGACGTACCCAATACACTGAACAAACTCTGCCAGTGTATCTCCATTATTCAAGGTCTGTTCTTACATTCCCTTTCCTCTCTTGTAAAGTAGGAAACACATAAAAAGAGAGGTCTCCATGAGTTACCAAAGAACACATTGTTACACTGAAACAAAAAAAAAATGAGTATTATGCAGGGAAGCAATTTATTCAGCAAAGCATGGAGTTGCAGAAATAAAGTGGGCCCAAGGCTCTCAGCGCAAGAGACCCTAAACCCTGATTTCTATAGGGTTTAATATACAAAGTGGAGAGAGTGATAAACGGGATTAAGACTTAAGCTTCCTGTATTCTTGCTGGTGGAGTTGATCTGGACATTCAGGTGGAGAGCAGAGTGGTATTCTTGTGGTGAGGTGACTTTAGGGAAGGGGAATAAACTTGTGCCATTTCCAAAACCAAGTGACTTATATGGAGATAAAACTTCAGAAAATGATGTTTAAAAAACAAAGTGGGGCTACTTATGCTATTTTTAATGTAACAATACAAGGAATACATGGCAGAACCGAGGTTTAAACCAGGTATTATGTCTACAAGTCCAGACTCTTCCCTTTCCCTTGTATTGCCTCTTGTTCACAAAAAGAGAGAAGAGAGCCTGAGACTCAGTTTCCTCATCTGTAAAATGCGGTAGGTCAGAATGCCAGATGTTCCTTCCCTGACAGGGTGGTTGTGGGGATTCCATGAGATCAGGTATGAAAAGGACAACTCTCTCAAAATTCAGAATTGCACAAATGTCAGTCCTTACAGTTATTATCATCTTCAGTCTTTCACTCTCTTGTCCATAGTCTCAAGTGTCCCCTGTTCTTAGAAAGAATCCTTTCTTTCTACCCTGAACCAGCTAAATTCATGAAAAACTTGTCTGTACCTGAGGCCTTTACGTTGGCAATAACCAGGATCTTCTTATCTCTTTACAATCTGACTCCCAATCCCATGACACTAAGCAAACTGCTCTGTCCCAAATCATCTATGACCTCCCATTGGACAAAAGAAATGACCTTCTATTCTTTCGTTTTTAAAAATAAATTTACATATTTTTAGTTTTCAACATTCAATTCCATAAGTTTTAAATTTTCTCCACCTCTCTCTCCCTCTAAATACGGTGTGCAATCAGATATAGACTCCATATTCTAATTGAACATATTTTATACACATTGTAATATATATACATTTTAATTTAGCCTATTTTCACATTAGTCATGTTGCACAGAAGAATCAGTACAAATGGGAGGAACTACAAGAAAGAAAAAAATAAAAAGAGGGATCAAATAATATGCTTAAATCTGCATTCAAGCTTCATATTTCTTTTTCTGAATGTGGATGGCATTTCTCATCAGGAGTCTTTCGAGTTGTTGTAGGTCATGTATTTTAGCGAAGAGCTAAGTTAATCAAAGTTAGTCATCGAACAATGTAGCTGTCATTGTGTACAAAGTTCTTCTGGTTCTGCTCCCTTCACTAAGCATCAGTTCATATAAGTCTTTCCAGATTTTTCTGAAGTTTGCCTGCTCATAATTACTTCTAGCACAGTAATATTCCATTACATTCATATACCACAACTTGTTCAGCCACTTCCCAAAAGATTGGCACCGCCTCAATGTCTAGTTTTGACCACCATGAAAATATTGCTATCAATATTTTTTTTTACGTTTGGGTCCTATTTATGACCTCTTTGGAATACAATTCTAGAAGTGGTATTCTGGCTCAAAAGGTATGCACATTTTTATATCCCTTTGACCATAGGTCCAAATTGCTCTGAAGAGTGGTTGAATCAGCTCATAATTCCACCAACAATGAATTAGTGTTCCAATTTTCCCACATATTCTCCAGCACTTATAATTTTCCTGTTTGTCATGTTAGCCAATCTGACAGATGTGATGTGGTACTGAAGTGGACGTTATTCCCCGCTCCCCCCCCCCACCCCCCCGCGGAGCCCCTGGGTTGAGAAATGTTTGTTGAGTTTTTAGGCAGGGTTGGGCCCCCCTTGCCTAGCAGCCACTTTCTGTTGGGCCCCCCTTGCCTAGAAGCCACTTTCTCTTGGGCCCCCTTGCCTAGCAGCAACTTGGGCCCCTGTCAAAACTGTTCTGTGAGATATGTTTGTTGTTAAAACCCCAAAGCTGTACCGGGAAGTGCCGGGATGCTTAAAAGGCACACACACACACCTTAGTTCGGGGCTGCCCTCTCTGAGTTTTTCCATGAGACAGCCGCCGGCCCAGCTAATAAAGACCCTCTCAAAATTCCCAATTGACTCTTGCCTGTGCTTTTTCTCTGTCCGTCCATTTCAGTACCTCAAAGATATTTTGATTTCCATTTGTCTAATCAAATGATTTCTACAATTTCCTTCTTCTTCCAGATTTCAACAAATATGCATTAAGTGCCTACTGTATGCCAGTAACCAAGTCATTTCACTACAATCTCTATTCCACCCATCATCACTCTCCCAACGTCAATTTTCTATTATATGCCCTCACTACAGCAATGGATGATGTCCTTTGTTTTCGAAGAGGATCAAAATCACATCACCATGATAAAGTGAAGTGTCAGTGTGTCCGACTTTGGCTGATCAGACCAATTACGAACCGGGAATGCTCTACCACAAGTTGGGCACAGATACTCCGTGTGAATATTTAGGATGAATACTCCAAATTTGCGTATCCTACTTTACTTTCTGCTGTCTCAATTCCGCATTGCACTTACAGCACAGCACCCTTTCTGATGTGAGCACACCATGCTGAGTGGTCCTCTGACAGTGTCTCCCTTGTTGCACAGTCAAATCCAAAGTTCTTGAGATATTGAGAGTATCCTTGTGTTGCTTCTGACCACCATGTGATCTTCTGCTCCACGTGAGTTCTAGCTTTTCCGACACTGGTCAGACGGACTTGAGTTCCCAGGACCTCGTGCAGTCCTGAGCGGGTCTGTGGGCCCCCTGGCCTATTATCTAACTCACTTCACTCTACAAGAATTCCTAGAAATTTGCCTCCTTGGGGCCGGGAGAGCCTGGGAAGGAGACCCACAGAGGCCAGGCAGGTCAGGCCCAGCATCCAAATGTGGTGGTAACCATGGTGACTGGGAGGGCGGGGGCAGGGCGAGTCATGTGTCCCTTTGTCTGCACTGGGTCTGGAACATTGTTGAATCCACCAATCACGCCATCTCTGATGGTCTCTATGGCAACTGCAGGATGCAGGGACAGGGCGAGGGGAAGGTGGACTCCAGGTTGAAATCTGAGGGCTGAGTTTTGGCTCCTATTCAGCCCTCAGGAAGGCTGGCTGGCAAGCCGCCTCAGTTTGGAGCCCCTGAGTCTCCAGACAGTAGCCCTACAGGAAGGGCTGGTAGCTTGAAGGAGCACAGCCTCACGGGGTCAGTCGGCTGTGCCCAGCGCCGGAGGGCTTGGAGAACCCACCAGTCCAGAGAGAGGATTCTCAGTCGACCCTTGTGGAGGTTTTCCCAAGGCCGCTGTCTCCTGCTTCAGAGTCAGACCGACAGACGTACTCAGTTTGGTGATGTCCTCCCTGAATGTAAAAGCAGGCAGGAAATTCATCCCAGTCGTGCTCTCTAATACCATGGGTGCTCTAGAGGAGTTCCCACCACCCACTGGTGCCATTCAACAGGATGGGAACAGAGGGCAGAGTATCTTCAATGCCATATGAACTACTGCTATAAATTTCTTCAGATATGTGTGTATAATATATATATATGTATATATATATATAATATGGATGCAAATATTAAGTATCTCATACCTTACTATAATAAACAATCTTCACTCAAAAACAAAGAAGCACAACATTTATTCTGCACACAAGGACAGTATAAAACTTCATTATAGAAATGTAGAAAAACAAAGCATAACAGAATAATGCAAATATTTGCATACATCACCAGACTGGGGCACCTACTTCTGAGTTCTCTTTCATGGGAGGGGAGTAAGTGGATGAGGAATCTTGATACCGGCTACTCAGTGTCCCTAATATGGTAAATCAAAAAGATTTCAGATGAAGCACCCTTCCCCTCTGTGAGACTCCAGGCAAAACAAATCTTCAAGAATATGTACAATTTTCAAACAAACGCTTGGCATCCGATTGGCTCAGTACAGAAAGGCTTGAAAGCCTACTTGGCTTAGCACCTAATTGGCTTAATACCAAAAGGTGCAACCTTTTTGACTCACCTATTTGACTCAAATTGACTCTGCACCTGATGTGGAACAGCTGTGAACTAGATCAGAGTTCAAAGGACTAGGATTTCTGTGATTGATGGGGAAAAGTACCTCTATACTTTTAGACCTGAGAACACAGAAGGGAAGATATGTAGTCACACAGGCCCATAAGTGTATATGGAAGATCTTTATGTTCCATCAACCTTTCACCCAGTCCTGGCCAGTGCACACCCTGGGCTTTCCTGTAGGGATCACTTGGTACCAGTGGTTCCCCTCAATGCTATCCTATAGCAACCATAGAATTCAGATTATGAGCAATAATAGGAGGACTAAAGGGGGGAAAAAGAAAAATGTTGTCAGGGAAGGCTGGAGAATAAAGTCTTGGATTGCTTCCAAAGGCACACTTAGGTACCACACCTCATCCATGCCTGGCCTGGAGGGCATTAGCTGAGATGAGTCAGGTGGTAGGACTTCAGAGGTCTTAGAAAAGTCCTTCACCTTCTATTTATCCGGCCTGAATTAAGACTGACAAAGAAGGGTTAGAGTCGGAACTTAGTGTAAATGACTGGGCTAACAGGGACACATATTCATTCCTTTGTTCTAATATCGATCTTCTGCCTTCTTCTCCTAACAATTACGCTTTGTAAGAAGCCATCTGGCATCCACAGATCAGACAAAATGTTTATAGACATCAAGAACAAGAGCCGTTTTTGTAACTATAGATGTAGATGGATTTTATTTACCCTATACTAGCCTCTGGGTACACCTAGTATAGAAGAGAGAAACGTTTTGGTTGCTTCTTGTTTTATTTTTCTCTAAGATATTTCACAAATGCATTGAAATGTCTGAAGGTCATTTGCATGGCAAAAAGTTTTTGTTTGCGGTCTATATTTAAATTTCATACTATTATGATAGTATTGTGCTTGATTTCTTCCATTGTATTTTGGAAAGCATTATATAAGAAATAGGACTAATTGGAGAGAATGATACCTGGAGTGAAATGCCTTTATTGGAGGTTAGCCGCTGTTTGAATCTGAATGCTGAATACACTGTTGTAGTTCAATGTTGTTCTTAAAGCACAAAGAGGTATGCTCTGGTCTATGTACTTAGAGAGAACTCATAAATCTTTTATCTAGATAGCCAGGCTCTCCCTCTACCTCCACCACACAGCAACCTCTCCTCCTTTGAGATTAATGAAATTTATCTTTACCACATAATCAAAATCCTGGTACCTATTGTCTACAGCCCTCCCTCTGGGGCCCACCCCCCAACTAAGCCACTGCACTTCCTTCCTCAGTTCAGTTCATTATCTGCTTCACAATTTTACTCTCCTCCCCAACTCCTGCCCTCATTCTACGGGACTTCAATATGCGTGCGTCTGTCTGTCTGTCTGTGTCTCTGTGTGTATGGGCATAATTATTATTTGTTTTTTTTCTCTCTCAAAAACTCTACCCACACAAGAAGTACACTTTCCATGACTCCATCCCACTTCAGCCAAACACAAAGATGGTCAAACTCGTGATCTTGCCATCATCCACAAATGTACCACCTCCATATTCAAGAATTCTGAAATCTCCTTATCTTTCCCCTTTCCCACTACCTTCCCTTACAAATCCCTACTCTTGTTCCACACCATGACCTTAAATTCCTCACCTATCTCCCAAACAATTTCCTCTGCACTGGCCACTCCATCACGACCCCTTGGAAAACCAATTCAACTCTACATTCTTCTTTTCTCTTGAGTCCCTAGCCACAGGAAGCCTTGAAATGTTCCCATCAACCACTGCTGCTAAATGAAAGTGGAGAAAATCTGGATATTTTGTTGACTGGGTCTACTACAAATGTTACCCAACATCAACTAAGCTCTCACTACTTCTAGGTGACCCTTTGACCCCTCCCTTATCAACTCACTCTCTTTCTCTCCACAGTGGCTATTCCAAAGAATCCTTCCTCAACCCTCCTGTTACTCCCCCTCCTCTATCCTATCAGCTCAGGACCTCCCTTAATATTTTACATAAAAATAGAAGCCATTTGGCCATGATCTCCACCTTTTCCTCTCTTTTCAATGACGTATCACAGATACCTTCTGCTGTTATCTCTTCCTTCATTCCTATCTCACATGGCCAAAAGAGGCCAACCTTCCACCTTCCCTCTATGTATCCTTCCATACCATCTCCTCCAACCTCTCTGTCACTTAGTTTCGGTCTCTCTCTGTCTACTGGCACATTTCCTAATGCTTCCAAATGTACCATGTATGAAGTGAAGTAAATTATGAAATCCAGAGTCAATACGAAATCAGACTAAATTATCCACATTAAAATTGCCACTTATATTCTTATCACTGTCAAATGTCATCTGATATAGGATTAGACTCCAAACCAGTGGAGATGATATTATACTGTACATATCTTGTATGTGCAATAGAGGTTGGTATGTTGTCCTTTCCCCTATCCCTCCTTTGGAATGTGGGCTCCTTGAGGGCAAGGGTGGCAGTCTTTTGCCATCCTTTTTCCCTTGAGGTTTTAATATAGTGACTGGCAGTTGGTCAGATAGTCAATACACATTTATTAAGCACCTATTATGTGCCAGGTGCAGTGGTAAGTACTAGGGACACAAAGAAAGGCCAGAGACAGTGGAGAAGGGAGAGACAAAAGGCAAATAATGGTGTAGCAACAACTTCTATACACCATAACTAGGAAATAAATAGAGAAGAACTAGATTGTGAAAGGCTTCCTGTAGAAGGTGGGATTTTAGCTGGTACTTAAAGGAAGCCAGGGAGGTCAGTAGAATAGTGGAGGGAAAACATTGGAGGCACAGGGGAGAGCTAGAGAAAATGCAGAGGTGAGAGACAGTGTCTTGCTTGTGTAACAGCCAGGTGGCCAGTGTCCCTAGACCACTCATAATGTGGTTGGGGCGTTGGGGAGTGGGAGGTCTGGATGGAAAGAATAAAAAGGCCAGAAATGTAAGAAAGGTCCAGATCACAAAAGGCATAGAGGGTTTGACATTTGATCCTGGCTGTGATAGGGAGCCATTGCAGTTTATTGAATAGTTACGGGAGTGTGACCTGGTCAGAGTTGTGCTTTAGGAAAATCCCTTTGGTGGCTGAATGGAGGATGGACTAGAATGGGGAGAGATCTGAAGCAGGCAAGTCCCTCAGCAAACTATTACAGTAGGCTAAGTGTGAGGTGATGAGGACCTGAAGCAGGGGAGTGGCAATGTCAAAGTAGGGATGTATTGGAGAGATACTGTTGCAAAGGTGAGGTCAGTAGGCCATGGGATCAGATTAGATCTGGGGGAAGGGAAGGGGAGAGAGTGTGAGGAGTCCAGAATAGCACTTAGGTCCCAAGCCTGGATGACTGGGAGGAAGATGGTACCCTCTACCAGAGAAAGATTAAGGGGGAGAGGAAAGTTTGTCTGGATGGATGATGATGAATTGCATTTTGAGGATGATGAGTGTAATATGTCTCCTGGGAATTTCAGGTTGCAATGTTCAGTACTCAGTTAGAAATGTGACAGTGGAGGTCAGGAGAGAGGTTAGGGTTGGATAGGTAGATATGAGAATCATTAGAATAGACAGTCGGGCAATAAAAATATATCTTGTGCTTGCTGTGTGCCAGGCTTATCCCCAAGGATACAAATATGAAAAGGAGAGAATCTTTGTTCTCAAAGAGCTTACAATTGAATGGGGAGGGAGACAAAACCAAAAAGAAAGCTGAAAAGTCATGGGGTGTTGGAGGGAGTTGTGTGGAGGCCGAATGGAGAAGCCCAAAGGAGGGTATCTAGATGGGAAATGAATAGCTAGCTAGCTTGGGTACTTTCCTTCAATGGAGATTGTGGAAGAAAGAGATGACAGATAAATCTGTAAGAGCTGATGAGAATATCAAATGAAAGAGTATAGATGGAGAAGAGGGCCAAAGATGTTACAAAGTTAAAATCAACAGGTCTTGGCCATTTTGGATATGGGCAGGTTTGTGGTGGCATGTGAGAGATAGGAAGGAATCCAGGATGACTCCTAGGTCGGGAGTGTAAGGGATAGGAAGATGGCTCTAGGGAATGTGGTGGCAAGGGGAGAGTTTTGAGGAAGGATAATGAATTGCATTATAGACATCTTTAGTTTAAAATGTGTACAGGACGTAGTTTGAGATGCGTGAAATGCAGTTGAAAATATGAGACAAGAGGTCAGCAGAGACGTTAATGCAGGTTAGGTCGATCTGAGGATCATTAGCATAGACATAGTAATTAAATGCATGGACACTGATGAGCACCAAGTACAGTGCACAAAGGGAGAAGAGGAGAGGACCCAGGAAAGGGCCCTGGGGGACACCTATAGTTAGAGGGCATTATCTGGAGGAGGAAGGTAAGGTCTGGAATTCCCCCAACTGGTGAATCATGTACCTCCTCCGTAACTGTGGGTGTTGTTTTGATACCAAAGGAAGAGGCCAAGGAGCTTGATACCGATTATTGGTAGTAGTTTAATCAATTGGGGTTACTTACATTTAGGGCAGTATGATAGATCTCTGCTAAGATATTAATCATCCTCAGTATGGGGAGGACAGACAGATCAATTCTGTGAATCCCCACTGAAGAACCCCCCAAATTGCTGTGGTAATTGTAGAAAACAGACAACGACAAGAGGAGCTGGAGATCACAACACTACTGATTGGTGGTCATTTTTGGTTTTCTGCTTAGTAATGATCTTGGTCATTGAGCCAATGTTTTGCCCCAATGTAAGTTTGTGTATTGATTAATATTGACCTGTCATATATGGTCACGATATTCTTATATGGCTTTTGAAGATCATAGTATCTAAAGTTTTCATTCAGTAACTAAAATATAATTTAATCAGGTCGCCAAGTTTAAGTTTTTTCCTTTCACAGATTTTAAGTTTTTATGGCTTTTCACTTATGTAACACAGGAACTCAGCTTCAAGCAGATTGACACTGGATTCAGCCACACCATAGAAAGGCAATGGAGGAATGGTGGCTGACAAGGAGAAGTGAGGAAAAGACACCCACGCCTCTTATCCAGTGCCCACTTGATTTATAGGGTAACAAACAAGGCATTTTCCCAAGGATTAGCTTCACAAGGTTACCTAAAGTTTCAGCAATATCATGTCAATTCAGCATAGGACACACAAACAGCGCATGTTTATGACTTCAGGTACAAATGTTTATACTTTCCGGGGTTATGTAATAATACGCAAGTGTAGTAAAACTGTTTTTCAGGCCAGAAACCCTGGAAAAATTAACTGAAAAAGAATAACAAAAATCGACGTTGCACACGCTAAAATCCACCTTACATTCAATTTAATTACTGTATTTTAGGGCTTTTTTCCAAATTAGAGCCCTGCAAGGATGAAACAAAGGAGACTGAGAAGTAACTCTCATATTAGTAGGAAGAGAACTGGAATAGGGTGATGCCCCTCAAATATAGAGAAAAGAGAATATCAAAGGGAATGAAAAGGGAACCAGCTAGTATTAATCACGATGATTTATTTTTAGTTTGATGATAAGATAAACCTCCATTCCTTAGGCAAAGTTAAAACTTGGCAGCTAAAAAATGGGGGAGGTGTGGGGTGGGCCATGACTGCCAACTCCAAACAACCAGTTTCTCTTTCCAAGTGAGCTTTGTGTTCTCAGACAAATTCTAATTCTGTGGTCTAAGACTGTAATTCTAATTCTGTGTTCTAAGATATTAGTTTTAATTCTGTGTTCTAAGATTTTAATAGTTATTCTGTATTATAAGATTAATTCTAATTCTGTGTCTGAAGACGTTAATGAAACAAACTATAGATTCTTACTTTCTTGGTGAAGAGGTATTTTCTCATGTCATTGGTGACAAGGAAGATCAAAACGTCTAACCAGAAGAAGACAAAAAATCCAAAGTTCCTGTATCAGAAGCCTCCAAGAAAAATATTAATTTTTCTCAGGCCATGGAAGAGCTAAAAAAGGATTTTGAAAATCAAGTAAGAGAAGTAGAGGGAAAATTGGGAAGAGAAAGGAGAGTGATGCAAGAAAATCATGAAAAACAAGTCAACGACTTCTAAAAGAAACAAAAAAATGCTGAAGAAAATAACAGCTTTGAAATTAGACTAACCCAAATGGCAAAAGAGGTCCAAAAAAGTCAATGAGGAGAAGAAAGGCTTAAAAATCAATATGGGTCAAATGGAAAAAGAAGTCCAAAAGCTCACTGAATAAAATAATTCCTTATAAATTATAATGGAGCAAATGGAAACTCATGGACTTTATAAGAAATCAAGAAATTATAAAATAAAACTAAAAGAATGAAAAAATAGAAGACAATGTAAAGTATCTCTTTGAGAAAACAACTGACCTGGTAATGGAACCAGGAGAGATAATTTACAAATTATTGGAAGACCTGAAAACCATGATTAAAAAAATAGCTCTGACATCATCTTTCAAGAAATTGTCAAGAAAACTGCCCTGATATTCTAGAACCAGAGGGTAAAATAGAAATGTAAAGAATCTACTGATCACCTCCTGAAAGAGATTCCAAAAAGGAAACACCTAGGAATATTGTAGCCAAATTTCAGAGTTCCCAAGTCAAGGAGAAAATATTACAAGTAGAAATAAAGAAACAATTCAAATATTGTGGAAATACAATCAGGATAACACAGGATTTAGCAGCTTCTCCCCTAAAGGAAAACCAAGAATCACCTACCAACAAAACTGAGTGTAATACTTAATGCAAAAAAAATGGAACTTAATGAAATAGACAACTACCAAACGTTCTTGTTGAAAAGACCAGAAATGAATAGAAAATGTAACTTTGAAATACGAGAATCAAGACATGCACTAAAAGGTAAATAAGAAAAGAATCCATAAGGGACTTATTAAAGTTTAACTGCTTATATACCTAAATGGAAAGATGATATTTATAATTCATGAGACCTTTATCAGTATTAGCTTAATTGGAAGTGTTGGAAGGAATGTGTGTATGTGTGTGTGTGTGTGTGTGTATTTATGTGTGTGTGTGTGTATGGTATATGGTATACATACATATATATGTATGTATATATTTAGAGAGAGAGAGAGAGAGAGAGAGAGAGAGAGAGAGAGAGAGAGAGAGAGAGAGAGAGAGAGAGAGCGCACAGTGTGAGTTGAATATGAAGGAAAGATATCTACAAAACAAAATTAAGTGTTTACCAGAATATACTACTAGAAAGAGAAAGAAAGATGTAGAATGTAGTAAATCATGTCACAGAAAAGAGGGAAGAAAGAACTTTTCCAATGGAGGGGAAAAAGGGGAAGATGAGAAGGAATAAGGAGCTTTACTTTCATCAGATTTGGCTACAGGAGAAAATAACACACACTCATTTGGGTATGGAAGTTTATCTTACCCTACAGGAAAGCAGGGAGGAAGGGGATAAGAGAGGGGCCACAGTAGAAGTGACTGCAGTTTGGGGAAGGGGTAATCAGAAGCAAACACTGGTGGAAGGAGAAGTTAAAGGAGAGATTAGAATAAATGATGGGTGGGACGGATAGAGGAAAACTGAAAAATTTTGAAACCCCAGCTCAACGGTAAAACAGTATGAGCAAAAAGGAAAAAATCACATTAGGTAGTACCACAATTGGAATCACACAGACCTAGTAGTAGCTACACTAAAAGACCATAGGTCTTGGAACACTGTGTATCAAGAAGTAAAAGCACTATGTTTCTGGAGGAGTGTTAAGCTCAGCAAAGTTAAGCATAATTCTGAATAAGAAAAATAGACATTGAATGAATTGTCAGACTTTCAAGACTTTGTTTAAAGAAAACCTGAACTTAATAGAACATTGGACATAAAACAGTAAAGAGAAATGTAATGTGCCTACCCAATGACCAGTTATGTGTGTCAATAAAAATAGACTATTTTCCTTTTTTGTCTACAAATTCTGTGTCTAAGATTATTAGTTATTAGTAACTAAAGAAGTTAGTCGTTTCTTACAAGAAAGTTGAAATGATATGACCTTAATGGGCTCTGGCAGCTTTTGGGTGATCTCAAACGAGTCACTTCAGTTTCCTAGGTCAGATCTCCAGGACCCAGGTTCCCTTTCATTTACAGCAGAGGGTTGGAGCCCTTGATCTGACAGGGCCAGCCATCTTGTGGAGGATCTTAAAAGTCTCTTCAGTCTTCTCAGCCTCAGTTTCTCTTTCTGTGATAGCATCAGGTTGAACACTACGATTTCATAGGCACTGCCAGTTAATGGGGGACCTCATACTAGTCACTTCAGCTTCCTACGCTTCAGTTTCCTTGTTGGTAACATCAGGGGGCTGAACTTCATGGAGTGAAATGTCCCTCACTGCCACTCTTTGGGGAATATCACGCCATTCACCTGAGCATTCTAGGCCTCAGTTTTCCTTTCAATAACAGCAGGGGATTGGACTCCATGATCTTAGATGCCATTCCTTTCCACCCTGAGTGATCCCTCACCAGTAACTTCAACTTTCTAGGCCTCAGGTTTCTTCTCAGTAACAACAGGGATTGGACTCCAGGGTTTGAGATGCCCTTCCCAGTCCGCCTTTGGGGGATATCACTCCATTTCCCTCAGCTTCTTAGGCCGAAGTTTCCCCTTCCATAATAGGGTCTGAATAAAATATGTCACCTGAGAATGACATGCCAAACTATGGGCGATCTCCCCCCTGCCACCTGAGCTCTCTAGGCCTAATTTTCCTTTTCAAGAACAGGGCCAGGTTAAATATGTAGAATGAGAGGACTCTGCAAACTACTGGTTGCTCTGACACCTGGAACCTCAGCTTTCTAGGCCTCATTTTCCCTTTCTGTGAAATATGTGTCTAGCAATAAATTATCTGAGAGCAGCCTGCCAGCTTCTGGAAGTAATCATGATGTTCACTAAAATCTTCTGATCCTCAATTTCCCTCTCAGTGATAAGCCTCGGTGATGGTATTTGACCCGAGTGGGCCCTCCCAGCCTATGAGGTATAGCACACAAGGAACGTCAGCTTTCTAGGCCTCAGTTTCCATTTGAGTAACAGCAAGGAGTTAACTTATATGAGCTGAATGAGCCCCCTCAGTTGACATACTTTAAGCCTGCAAAGTATTGAAAGGGAAACTGACTTCCACAACCTGAAGTCATGGGTGTAGGATCAGGAAAATTTTGGCAGACGCCTCTCACATAACGGAGTTCTCAGCCCTGCTTTCACTGAAAGTCAGACTAAGACCTCTTAAGCTGAAGTGACTGTTGTAAGATCACTCAAAGGCTGCCAGGGCCCATTCAGCTCATATAATTTAACCCCTTGCTCTTCCTGGAAGGGAAGCTGAGGTGTAGAAAGCCGAGGTGAATGGCCTCACCTGGCCCTGTATTTAATGTTCTCTGGTCTAGACTGTTCCACTGCCTTGCTTCATTGGTGAAGGGAAGTCTCTTCTTAGTGCCATGTCAGCTCTTTGTCTACAACTCTCCCTAAATTGGAGCCATGAGGGAGTGTCTTTGGGCTATGGATTGTCGTGTTCATCCTGCCAGGCTCCCAAGTCTCCTGCCTCCCATGGAGCTGGGAGCACTAGGGGATGTCCATTTCCCCTGGGGTATGCTCTCCTTCTGTGGCTGCTGTCCCTGCACATCAGAATCATGCTTCAGGAATGGTTCCCTCCCTTTCTGCCCTGCAGGGACATATGAGGTCACCTAATATAGACTAGTCATGAGGCAGCTTGGTGGGACGGTGGATAGAGCTCCGGACCTGGAGTTAGGAAAATCTGAGCTCAAATCCAGCTTCAGACCTTTAATTGCTGTGTGACCTGGGCAAGTCACTTAACTGTTGTCTGCCTCAGTTTCCCTATCTGTAAAATGGGGATGATAATACCACCTAACTCACAGGGCTGGTGTGAGGATCAAATGAAATAATATTCGCTGAAGTTAGTATAGTGCTTGCCACATAGTAGGTGCTTTATAAATGCTTTGTTGTCTCCCCTCCCCCTTCTGTACCCTGCCGTGGGGTCCTTTTCCAGAGTCACACAACTAGAGAGCAGCAGAGCCTTTGTAGAAATTCAGACCGTGTGATCCCAATGACATGTTCCAGTTTATTCTGTAAGGAGATGCAAGTGGAGGATCCCAGAATGACCATCTGCTAATGTCAAAGGGACCCCACGATTCTAGAATGTGAATGATGACAAGTACTTTTAGAGATCACTAAACATAGCCCTCTTATTTTAGAGAGGATGCAACTGAGGTCTGAGATGGAAAGAGACTGATTTAAAGATACACAGCCAGGGCGATGTAAACCCAGGCCCTTTTTCTCCAAATGCAACAGTTCTTCTGCCTGTGTCCTATCTGTAAGAGTCTGCAAGTCTTGAACCAACGGGTCAGACATTAAGGGGTCCTATGAGATGATCTAATCTACCCTTTCCTCAATTTTTTTACTTTAGAGAATTAAAATAATTTTCTTTTGGCCTCCCTGAAAGAATGAAGTGTCATAAGAGATTTAAACATGAGATGAGGAGACATCTCCCCTGCGTAATCTGCATTGTAATTTGAATTTTATAAGGCTTCAAAAACTGTATTTATGACCTATGGTTTTTTACAAAAATGCTTTAATCTAGAGTGGAGATTTTTTTTTAATAATCTCCAGAATGACAATGAAACACCATGTCAAAATCTATAGGATGCAGTAAAAACAATAATCAGAGGAAAAGTTATGTCTGAAAATTCTTATATTAAAAAAAAAGTGAAAGAGCAGACCAGGGAATTGGGTATACAATAAAAAAACTAGTTAAAGAATAAATTAAAAAACCCCAATTAAACATGATAAGTCTTAAAAAGTAAACATGAGATTAATAAAATTGAGTATAAGAAAACCATTGAATTCATAAATAAAACTGGGACTCGGTTTTATGAAAAAGAAACTGAAAAGAATAGATAAACCATTGGTTAATATGAGTAAAAAAGAGATAACAAACCAAACCACCAATATTAAAAACGAAAAGGGTGTCTATACTACTAATGAAGAGAAATCAAAGCAATTATAAGAAAACAATTTTGCCTAAACTAATCTATTTTTTCCATGCAATCTGAATAAAATAACCAGAAAATTATTTTACTGAGCTAGAAAAAATGATAATAAAATTCATTTGGAAGAACAAAAGATCAAGAATATGAAAGGAATTAATGATGAATGTAAAGGAAGTAGGATTGGCAGTGCTAGATCTTAAACTACAATATGAGGCAGTAATTGTAAGAAATGTCTGGTACTGGCTAAGAAATAGAAACGTAGATCAGTGGAACAGAGTAGACATGCAATACACAGTAGCAAATGATTACAGCAAGCTTCCTAGCTGTGTGACCTTGGATAAGTCGCTTTGCCCCTGTCTGCCTTAGTTTCCTTAACTGTAAAGTGGGGATGATAATAACATCCAGCTGGAAGGGTTGTTGTGAGGATCAAATGGGATGGTAACTCGAAAGCTCTTAGCACAGTATCTGGCACATAGTAAGTACTGTAGAAATGTTCCCCTTTACAGTTTAAGAATCACTCAAAGTAACTGTCCTAAGTATATATGCACCATTATACTTTCTAGTTAGAAAAAACGATTTGACTATTCCTACTCTTACTTGCCCCATTTTTGTCAGACAGAACTCAGGTGCTTCACAGTGAGGAGTGTGTGTTTTTTTGTTGGAGGAGGGGGGGTGACCAAGATGGACAGATCTAAAGCTGATCATAAATCTCAAGCCTTTCACAGGAAGACTTATGGGAATAAATGTGGAGGGAAATAATCAGAACCAGGGAAAAATATACACAATAACCACAGTGATAGAAGAGGAAAGAAGAAAAGAAAGAGTTATATAATTATGAGCAAGGTTAACCCTAGCGAAGGGATGAGAAAATGGACTTTCCTCTCTTCTTTGCAAAAGCCACAGACTATGAGTGTGGAACACTGAAGTGCCTGACACCCAGTTAGTGCTGTATAAAAGCTTATCCCCCTCCAATGTCCTGTTACTCAGATATTAAGTTTGCTAAACACTTTTATCCCGTCTGTTTTTTTCATTGTTACAAGGGAGAACAATACGAAATTTTGATCAGTGCCCAATTTCTGCCAGACTGCTTTCCAGTTGTCCCAAAACTTTCTACCAAATAATGAATTCTAATCCCAAAAGCTTAAATCTTTACATTTCTCCAACAGAATTCATTCAGAAATAACGGTAGTGAATAAACAAAAATTATCAATAAAAAGTTTAAAATCACAGGAAATAAAGCACAGAGCTTTTATAAAAAATATTACAGTGTGAGGCCCTAGGCAGAACTCAGCAGTAGGGTGACCTCCGAGCTCAGCAGCAGAGTAGAATGAGAGACAGTATCAGTCCTCTGGCATAAGGCTTCTGTCTCCGGTCAGAGTCCAGCACAGAAGCAGCCCTGAGTGCCTTGAAGGAAGGGCCTCTTCGTGACCACACTCAGAACCAGGTAAGGCCTGCTCATGACTTTCCATAGTGCTGGTGTGAAGTTTGACCTGAGCACAGCCACCTCCCTCCTCTACAGCCTAGACACTGAGGATGCTGAGACAAGCAAACCAACCCCATCCACTCACCAGAATACTGTAAAGAAATGCCTTGAAGGCAGAGAGGCCCAACGGGTAAACGCAAGAGACAAGAAGGCTGGTGATGTCTCTCCAAGTGAAGCATCAGGGGAAAAGTGTCTTGGCCCAAAGTACTATAACAGTACTTGGAAGAGATGAAAGAAGAGATACGTTATGAAGTTGATAGAGAGGACAGAAGCCAAGAAGAATTGATAACTTAGGCAAGAGCTGGATTCCCTGGAAATTACAGTGGATCAAATAGAAAACAATGACTAAATAAGATAACAAAAATATTAATTGGAGGAACCAATAGGAAGTAAATCATATGTAAAAATAAAGGAATAATAAAAAGAAACCGAAAGAAATAAGAAGGAAATGTAAGAAACAATACAAAAAACAAGTGATCCAGAAATTGGCCAAGGAAAGAAAATGTAAGAAATATCAGACCATCTGAAGACTATGATTCAAAAAGTCTTGACATCCAAGTAGACATTTTGAAATGGAAATATTAGAAGCAAGACAAACATAGAAAGGTACACATATTGCTTTAATTGAAAGGGCGTTCTGTGAGGAGGAATTGTTTACATGATGATGAAGGGAGGGGAAACAAATGTGTCCTCGGAATAGTAATATTTTTAACGGTCATAAGAAGGAAAATAAGACAGAGGGCCTGTGGATGGTTTTCTTCTGTCTTGATGGTCTCAGGGGTACAAATAGGAGAAAATGGGGGGACTATACTTGGAAGGAAAGGAGAAGGAAATCACCATCATGTATACAATAGAGGAATAAGATGAAAAGTATTCAATCATAGAGGAAAGGGTGGGAGAAATGTGTATACCAGAAACTTCACTTTCATCTGAAATCGATAAAGGGAGTTAAACACAATTATACCCCACCCCCAAACACAACACACACACACACACACACACACACACACACAGATCTCAGTATAGAAGTACAATAAACTGAAAAGAAAAATACTAAGTGACAAGAGAAGGCCAGAGGGTAATTTTAAGAGAGAGGGTAGGATAGGTAAGAGAATAATCAAAAGCAAAATAAACTGAAATGCTGGAGAGAGGAACATGAAGAGGGGGTTTAAAAAGAAGAGTAAGAACCCGGGATCCTAGGTGAGACAAGGAGAAAAGACTGGCAAGAGGGTCAAAGCAGAAGTTTAATTTATAAACCACAGTTTTCAGGTACAATCAGCATAAATACTTAATTGCTCAAAAGTAGGTAGGACTAATATAACAAAAATGACAATACTAACATGATTATTCCGGGTTGTCCCAATACAACTCCCTAAACAATAGATTGTAGAGCTAGAAAAATAACTTAACCATCACGCTGAAGGTACAAAGCAGCCAAAAATGTGAAGCATAATAATGGAAAAATGGGAAGTGAGGAGGCATATCTGTCCTGGATCTCAAACTTTATTATAAATCAGTAATCATTAAAACAATTTGATATTGGTTTAAAAAGAAGTTTATCAGCAGAAAAGTTTAGGTACAGAGCTTACAGAAACAAATTGTCTGACAAACCCAAAGGTCCCAGGTTATGGGAGGAAGGATGCATTAGTTGACAAATACTTCTGGAAAAATTAGAAAGTAATCTGACAGAACTGAGCTGTAGACCAACATTCACAGCATTCACCAAGGTGAGCTTCAAATGGATGCATGACTCATATAAAAGGTCAAAGTAGAAACAAATTAGAGGAGAAAGGAACAACGTACCTTTGGGATCCATACAAAGAGTTTATGATGACAAAATGAGAAACCACTTATGAATAAAGATGAAACCTGCAGCTAACGTCCTAATAGAAAGGTGATGAACTTAAAGTGTAAAAAGAAGCATACATTTTTAGACATAGATAATGGAGGAACTTTTTATTCTTTTTCTTTTTTTCTTTTTCTTTTTTCTTTTGCCAGACAATGTAGTTATGTATTGAGGGACAGATTTTTCATTTTTAAAATTTACCCAAAGTGGGGGGAGGGGGAAGAGCGGGTATTGGAAGGGACAAATGGATTTAAAGTACTGGTTACTTGACAATAAAAATAATTGAAATTGAAAAATTATAAAATAAAAAAGTAGTTAGGTCATCTGATTTTTTCAGAGAGGAATATCAAATTGCTCATATCAAAAATGCAAAAGAAACATTCACAATAGTTAAAAACAAAATTAAAAATCTGTTTTGTTTAATTGTATACTGTCATAACTAATTAGAGCAAATGGATGCAAACTTATAAAAATATAAAATACCCAGATGAGCAAAAAGAGAATTAGACTACTTAAAGTAAACAACCCATTATTAGAAAAATAAATTTAGCCGGACATAAATCAATCCCCCCCCCCAAAAAAAACTAATACAGAAATGCGATGTGATTTCAAAATTTGCTAACGTCCCCCCACAAAATATAGTATAAGCCATGGAGCGGGTTTCAACTAGTTGAAGCAGGATAGGAATAACGCTATCCTCTTGTCCGCCGCCAGGAAAGAGTAGGAACAGGCTGCCCTCAAGGGCAGACGCTCCCGCACCTGTCGTGGTCACGCCCACCCAGACCCAGGTGAAGGGAGCACCTCTGGAATGATGCCGCCGCCACCCCCCAAGCGAAGCCACCCTGAAAGGGTCCGACGAGAGCCTGGATCATGGGGAGCGAGCTGCCGAGGTGATGCCAGGGATCCCCAACAGGATTCCACCCCAGGCAGATGTGAAGTCCAGGTCGAACTGCCCATGTCCCTGAGGACCCTGCTCGTGCTAGACTGGGACATGGTGACCCTCAGGAAGATGCTCTGCAACCTGCCAGCAAGGTCAGCGCTGACGCCATCCTCTTTGAATAGGCCGCCTTCCCTCTGAAACACTGCACCTGAGATCAAAGCTGCGCTGTCTGGGGCCTGGTGGCTGTGCTCAAGGAATACTTTAATGTACTCCTAAGCACCCAGCTGCTTTATGATTTCGAGAGGCCACAATATGATGAATTGGTGGTCAGCTACCCCTCAAGCCAGATGTGCGAGCTCTATGGAGGTATCCACCAGTTGCACCTCTTTGAGCATCTGGGCCCAGTGCTCACCTACACTGCTCTGGATGACAGCAGCATGAATGCGCTGCTGAGCCACTTGCAAGATTTCCTAGATTATCTGGCCGACAACCCTTCTCTGCTGTTTTTTGATGCCAGTGACTACGAGCCGGCCTCTGAGAAGCACCTGAAAGTAGTTGCATAAAGACATGGTGGTTTGGGCTCCTGCCGCATGAGCATTTCCTGGAGCCACTCCATTGGCTATATCAGCCCATATCTTGCTGAAATGATCTGTTCCTATACCAAGCTTTCGGGGGGTTGATGTTTGTTTCTTTAATTTTTTCCTTAACTGCTTCCATGGAGGAAGCCTCTTCTCTTCTTGCAGAACAGTCACTAGTGTTTGCAGCAATAGACATAGAGACTGGGATGCCTAGTGGGACCCTTCCCGCCTGCCTAGACGACCACATCGCACGCCGTCGCCTTTGCATTCTGATGGCTCCCACACTTAGGACCTGTGGGACTGCTCAAAGACAGAAAACCTTGAGGGAAGACTGATAGTACCAAAGATACTGCCACTTTAACTGGGTTATCTGGGACCACGCTTCTCTTCCAAGTACTTTGTCTCTCCGTGTCCGTTACTGAAGTGTTCTGCTGTTTGCTACGTGAATTCCATTGCATGATTGAGTGATAAGAGAAAAACCTTCATCTGAATTCGGGGATGTCTAGGAAAGTTCTTCCTTCACAAGGCTTTTAAAAGTGTCCAAAAATGTATGGATTTTCCAGCCCAAAAAGGGTATACATACTTTGATGGTTATGTGCTTTTAAATCTCTGCACTTAGGACCTGAGTGAATGGTCAGTGCCCAGCAACCTTGATTGATGGTTGTTGGTGCCAAAAATGTCACCACGTTAATGGGGGTGGGGGTGGGGGGATGTGTTGGGTTATCTGCTGCATGGGACTGGTTATCTGCACCTTCTTGAAATGGGAATATTCTCACCTTCTACATGCTTTATCCCTATGCCCCAGTCACTGAACTGGTCTAATGTGATCTGTGTTGATTCCAACGATTAATTAGGTGATAAGAGAAAAACACTCTTCTGTACTGGTGGATGTCTAGGAAAGTTCCTCTTTCAGAGGGCTTTTAAAAGTGTCCTAAATATGTTGATTTTGCTGCCCCCCTAAAGGTATACATATTGTAATGTTTCCCTGCTTTTAAATCTCAGCACTTAGGACCTGTGTGACTGCTCATGCACCAAAGACCTTAATTGATGATTGTTGATGCCAAAAACGTCACCACATTAATTGGAGGGAGTAGGGGGTGAGAGTATTGGATTATCTGTTACATGGGATGTCTTCTGCATGCTTATCTCTGGGCCCCAATTGATTCCAATACACATTTAGATGAAAAGAAAATATTTTCTATATTGACAGATGTCTAGGAAAGTTTCTTCTTCAGAAGGTTGTTACAGATGTTGAAAATATATTGAGTTTTTTTCAAAATAAAAAAGTGTGTGTGTGTGTTTATATGTTCTGTGAGTTCCAGTAGACCCCAGAGATCCACCCAGCTATGGGATCAAGTAAGAGTGAGCTTTGCCTTTGCCCTGGTGTTGATACATTCTGATCCCATAAGAATTGGGCCAAGTTCATCTGAGGATTTCTTCTTGGGAATGTGGGGAGATCTTTCCGAGTCTCTGTAAGGGCCACTCAACCTTGTTCTAAACCTTCTACTTACTACCTGCAGAGGCCGCAGCAGGGGGTCTAACATCCTGTCCCATGAACACTCCCTCCAAATTTTGTGGATCCAAGAGGAAGGGAGTGCGACCAGATATGTGCAGGGACAATATATGGAATCAGGGACCTGAGAGGCCATCTAGCCTTGGTACAGCAGGTACAGACCCTGAGGCAGAGAAAGGCATGTTGTTCTTGGCAATAACCCTGGGGTGGGAGGCCTCCCCTACCTGGTCTTCTCCTTACACAGAGATCCTGAAAGGATGCATGCACTGATCTCCAGTGTGAGAGGCTCACTCGCATCCCCCTACTTTTCTCTAGGAGCAACCGCCCCTAATGAGGTGGGCCAGTGTTGTGCTTCAGCCACTCTTCCTTAAGCCTGTGTGCCCTGACCAGCTCTGTCAGGCCTACAGTCCTGTGTGGTTGGCCCAGCAATCTGTCACTCTGGTAGCTCTCAAGACTGTCTGACTTGTCCCTCTCAGGCAGAGGTCCTTAATTCTTTCTCCCAACTAGCTTTGGTCTCTGTTCACCTCTTCCCTGACTCAGGACTCAGGGCGCTATCCCCAAGATTAACATGTTCCCACTGTGGCTTTTTTGAAGGTTGGGGGAAAACTCAGTCTTTTACATTTGCCTTTCCAACAACTGCCCCTCACTCCTGTAGCTGCTAGACATACACACAAACACACACACACACACATTACTCACGTACCTATAGACTACACTGGCATCAGGTGTAACAAATTGCCCTGAGTCCTCAAGACAGTAGTAGCAGTAGAAGTTGGAGTAGTAGGGCAACTAGGTGGTCCTGTGGATGGAGGGTCAGGACTGTAATCAGGAAGATTCATCTCCCTGAGTTCAAATCCATGCCTCAGACACTTACTGGCTGTGGGACCCTGGGCAAGTCACTTAATCTGTCTCAACTTCCCAGTCTGGAAAATGAGATGGAGGCAGAAACAGCAAGTCATTCCAGTGTCTTTGCCAAGATAACCTTAAATGACTGAACAACCACAAAGTAGTAGTAGTAGTAGTAGTAGTAGTAGTAGTAGTAGTAGTAGTAGTAGTAGTAGTAGTAGTAGTAGTAGTAGTACAAGTAGCAGCAGCAACTAGAATTTACAAAGCATTGAACAACCACAAAGTAGTAATAGTAGTGACAACTAACATTTATAAAGCACTGACAGTGCTGATAGGTGCTTTATCGTCATTATATCATTTGATCCTCACAACAACTTTGAGAGGGAGGTGCTATTAAGATCCCCCTTTTATTGATGAGGAAACCGAGGCAGGTAGAGGTTAAGTGACTTTCCCAGAGTCACCAGCTAATTAAGTGTCTGAGATCAGATTTGAACTCAGCCCTTCCTGCCTCCAGGCCTGGTACTCGATGCCCTGTAGGACCCAGCTGCCAAGATCAGTAGGAACCCTTTGGTGGAGGGGTTGGAGTAGGCTAAGCAACACAAAAGTGAAAGGAAGCTGGCAGTCACCTCCTGCTCCAATAGTAAATACCTTTCTGTGTGCTGTTCTATTGGAGAAGAGAAGCCCTGTAGACTGGAGGGCCCAGGAGAGGCAGTGTGGTGTCATAAAATGGGTTCTGGACCTAGGAGCAGGAGGCCTGGGTTCAAATCTCACCTGCTTGTTCTTAATTTATATATCCAGATCTTGTTGATGTTGTTATGGGAAAAAGATCCCTTTGAGATTGTGTGTTAGGTTACTGCTGTTGAAATAAATCTACTACAATGTTGAAATTAGAGAGGTAAAACCTTGGGTGTTATTAGGCTTTAAGTACAGGTTCAGGAGGTGGAAAAATAATCCTGAGAAAAAATTAGGATTCTAAAGAGGCTTTTTTATAGACATAATTGTGCCCATGGCAGTGAAATAATTCTTTCACATATTATAACCTTATACATTCTTTTATGATGTAACATGTTTTTTTTCTTTTTAAAGATTGCTAAGTCGCACAATGGATAGAGCAGCAACCCTGGGGTCAGGAAGACCTGAGTTCAAAGCTGTCCTCAGACACTTACTAGCTGTGTGACCCTGGGCAAGTCACTTAATGCCATCTGCCTTAACAAAAATAAATAAAAAAACAAGCAGACAAGGAGACAGACAGATCGATTGATGGATAGATACATAGATAATTAGTAATAGGAAATGAAAGATGAATATTTCCCATCAAAATTCCCCCCATTCTCATAGACATGTTCACATTTGACTATGGGCATATACCTCTGCAGGTAAACAGAAGACCTGGAAATATTAAAGCAAGAGTCATATAATGATCATCCATATTAATAACGCAAGGTCTCCTTGCTCAGC
Source organism: Notamacropus eugenii (assembly GCF_028372415.1). Classification (NCBI taxonomy): domain Eukaryota; kingdom Metazoa; phylum Chordata; class Mammalia; order Diprotodontia; family Macropodidae; genus Notamacropus; species Notamacropus eugenii. The sequence goes on along the minus strand of NC_092879.1, from coordinate 184,172 downwards.
TTGTTCCTGGTACTTCACTGCAAATGTGCATTTCATCAGCTTATGATTATTGTCTAAGCAGCACTACGTTGCCATCTAGTGCTTGGAAACATTATCCCTTAGCAATTCGGGAATAGATCTCATCACCAGGGCAGGTGCAGGGGTTCTTCCTAGTACATCTGCCTCCCTGGTTCTAACTCACTTGCAGACGTTGCCAGGGGAAGGTTGCTAAAATCTGGCAGTGATTAGTTACGATAATTTAATAAGGCCTAATATAACTTTGTAAATTTGGTTTTCCAGTAACTAATTCATGTGGTAAAATCCAGTTTAAATATTATGGTGCTAACCTTGTTAACAACAAAGCTACATAAAGAACATTACATTAGCAACCGGGAATATTTCTGAAAAGGCAGAGAATTTCAGTTTTGACATACGTGCTCGTTCTGTCTTTACTTGAAGCCTGTACCTGATATGGACAATGCCATCAGTGGAATGCAGTAAGATTCTGTCAGTTAATATTACCTATTAATATCAGCCTACTTGAACATAGAAAAAACATTTTAAATTTTATTTTTATTATTATGTTATTATATAATATATTTGAGTCATATATGTAACTATACACTATATATGTTATGTATTATATATCAAATAAATATTTTAAAATTATATTTATTATTAATGCAATTTTACGTGTAAAATACTTAATCCAATTTTGAGAACTTATTACTAAAATATGATAAAAACCTGTACATCCCAGAAAAAAGAAAGAAGAAAGAATTTTTAAAATTCATCTATATCTATTCAGTTTAACCTGAATGATGTTCGGCACTTTGTTCAATACCTTTTCAGTCTTCTTCTTAATTACCTTCAGAAATAAAAGAAAAAATATTTAAAATGTATCATCCATCATGTTTGCTTGTATTTTTGTCACTGTTCTTAATAGAAACAGTTTTGGAATACAATCACACACATATAGTGTCTGTACGTGTATACAGGTATAAGTATGTATATACATGCATGTGTGTGTGTGTGTGTATATATATGTATATATAGTATTTCTTAACGAAGTCTAATATTGTTGCTTTTCTCAAAGTGAAGTTTACTCTTCTATTAACATTGGACACTTTTACATAAAATTTGAAACATATAACTTCTTTTTACATCTTGATCATATCAAATCTTTGTTTTACTGTCCACTTTTAGGATATATCTATATATATCCATCCATGCATCCATCCATCCCTCCATCCATCCATCTATCTATCTACTTATCTATCTATCTATCATCTATCTATCTATCTATCTGTCTGTCTGTCTGTCTGTCTATCTGTCTGTCTGTCTGTCTGTCTGTCTGTCTGTCTGTCTGTCTATCTATCTATCTATCTCATTACACCGTGGAGAAAAGAGGTGGTATTGTACAGACCTGATCCTAATTCTCAATCATCAACAAAGGGATGGCCCAACAAGCCTAAGATCTTATTTATCTAGCTGCTTAGGTCAGGAAGTGGAAAACACTAGTGACCACAAATTCAGAATAGGAAAACGAAAAACATTCATCTTTTTCATACTTGCATCCTGTTAGAGTCACTGAGAGATGTCTGAGTATTACAGCAATAAGGTGAATCATATAGACATAACAAAAACAATTTTTACAACTCACCTGTCCTAGTTAGAGAAATTTGCTATGAAAGGAAGGGAGAAGGACACGGTTATAAGAAAATCAAAACTGTCCCTTCAAGGGCATGAACTGGCGTGACATAAGCATAGCAGGATAAAGTTTCTTTTTTTTCTTTCTTTCTTTTTCAAATTCAATTTATTTATTTATTTTTTATTTAACTTTTAACATTCATTTTCACAAAATTTTGGGTTCCAAATTTTCTCCCCTTTTGTCCTCTCCCCCCACCCCAAAACACTGGGCGTTCTAATTGCCCCTATCACCAATCTGCCCTCTCTTCTGTCATCCCTCTCTGCCCTTGTCTCCATCTTCTCTTTTGTCCTGTAGGGCCAAATAACTTTATATACCCCTTTACCTGTATTTCTTATTTCCTAGTGGCAAGAACAGTACTCAACAGTTGTTCCTAAAACTCTGAGTTCCAACTTCTCTTCATCCCTCCCTCCCCACCCCTTCCGTTTGGAAGGCAAGCACTTCAATATAGGCCAAATCTGTGTAGTTTTGCAAATGACTTCCATAATAGTCGTGTTGTATAAGACTAACTATATTTCCCTCCATCCTATCCTGTCCCCCATTACTTCTATTCTCTTTTGATCCTGTCCCTCCCCATGAGTGTTGACCTCAAATTGCTCCCTCCTCCCCATGCCCTCTCTTCCATCATCTCCCCTACCCTGCTTATCCCCTTATCCCCTACTTTCCTGTATTGTAAGATAGGTTTTCATACCAAAATGAGTGTGCATTTTATTCCTTCCTTTAGTGGAATGTGATGCGAGTAAACGTCATGTTTTTCTCTCACCTCCCCTCTTTACCCCTCCACTAATAAGTCTTTTGCTTGCCTCTTTTATGAGAGATAATTTGACCCATTCCATTTCTCCCTTTCTCCTCCCAATATATTTCTCTCTCACTGCTTGATTTCATTTTTAAAGATATGATCCCATCCTCTTCAATTCACTCTGTGCACACTGTCTCTATGTGTGTGTGCGTGTGCATGTGCGTGTGTGTGTAATCCCACCCAGTACCCAGGTACTGAAAAGTTTCAAGAGTTACAAATATTGTCTTTCCATGTAGGAATGTAAAGAGTTCAACTTTAGTAAGTCCCTTATGACTTCTCTTTGCTGTTCACCTTTTCATTCTTCTCTTCATTCTGTTTGAAAGTCAAATTTTCTTTTCAGCTCTGGTCTTTTCATCAAGAATTCTTGAAAGTCCTCTATTTCATTGAAAGACCAATTTTTTTCCCCTGAAGTATTATACTCAGTTTTGCTGGGTAGGTGATTCTTGGTTTTAGTTCTAGTTCCTTTGACTTCTGGAATATCCTATTCCATGCCCTTCGATCCCTTAATGTAGAAGCTGCTAGATCTTGTGTTATCCTGATTGTAGTTCCACAATACTTGAATTGTTTCTTTCTAGCTGCTTGCAATATTTTCTCCTTGACCTGGGAACTCTGGAATTTGGCCACAATGTTCCTAGGAGTTTCTCTTTTTGGATCTCTTTCAGGCGGTGATCTGTGGATTCCCTGAATACTTATTTTGCCCTCTAGTTCTAAAGTCTCAGGGCAGTTTTCCTTGATAATTTCATGAAAGATGATGTCTAGGCTCTTTTTTTGATCATGGCTTTCAGGTAGGCCCATAATTTTTAAATTGTCTCTCTTGGATCTATTTTCCATGTCAGTCGTTTTTCCAATGAGATGTTTCACATTATCTTCCATTTTTTCATTCTTTTGGTTTTGTTTTGTGATTTCTTGATTTCTCATAAAGTCATTGGCCTCCATCTGTTCCATTCCAATTTTTAAAGAACGGTTTCCTTCAGTGAGCTTTTGAACCTCCTTTTCCATTTGGCTAATTCTCCTTTTGAAATCATTCTTCTCCTCATTGGCTTTTTGAACTTCTTTTGCCAGTTGAGTTAGCCTATTTTTCATGGTGTTATTTTCTTCAGCATTTTTTTGGGTCTCCTTTAGCAGGGTGTGGACCTGCTTTTCATGCTTCACTTGCATCTCTCTCATTTCTCTTCCCAGTTTTTCCTCCACCTCTCTAACTTGTTTTTCAAAATCCTTTTTGAGCTCTTCCATGGCCTGAGCCCATTGGGTGAGCTGGGATACAGAAGCCTTGACTGCTGTGTCTCTCCGTGATGGTAAGCATTGTTCTTCCTCATCAGAAAGGAAGGGAGGAAATACCTGTTCACCAAGAAAGTAACCTTCTGTAGTCTTTTTTTCCGCCTTTTGTGGGCATTTTCCCAGACAGTCTAAAGTTTCTTTAAAGCTATTTGTTTCCGTGGAAGAGTTATAGATAACAGTGAATCATGTAGTAAAATTCCACATTATTCACAGAATATATAATACCTTTCCTGGCTATAACCTGGCTCACGATTAACCAGATGGGAAAATGTCCTCTTCAGAAAAGAAATAGCGCACTGGGAAAACTGAGTCATAAAGCCCTTACCTTTGCCTATGCAAGGTCGTCCTCTCAATCTTCACCAGGCACAGAGTTGTAGCATTTCTCTGATCTAACTCCCTTTGAGCAGCCCATGTCTTTTCCCTTGAATGATAGATGATTGACTTAATGACAATTAAGATGATCGTACCCAAAATCAAAACTCAGAACAACATAGCAAAATATAGTTTCAAGAGATTTTATCTCACCCCAAGTTAGGAATGGGTGCAATTTTCTTTATTTTACTCATATAAGGATATACATTCATCCTTTCTAGTTTAAATTCATCCTGAAGCATAATAACTAGAAATTAAGAAAACAGTCACATTCTGTAGTTACACACATGCAGTGTGTATAATTACCCACTTGAGAATTCGCTCAAAACTCAGAAATGCTATGACTTCGTACAAGCTGTCATGCTGACATATCCATATCACAAGAGATTACATATTAACCCCTGATAAGGCAAACATAAAATCTTTACATCTGGGGTCTATTAAGATTAAGTTGACTTTTATATACACTATTCCAGGTGCAATTTCATAATTTGTATAATCAATGGTCAAATAGCCTATCAATAAAAACTTCTTCTTAGAAGTCAAATTTGTAAGTCCCCTCATTTCAACTGTGAGAGGTCCTAGTTTGTCATTAAACCCCTTCATTCCTCTACAGGGATGGGGAAGCTGTGGCTTTGAGGTGATATGTGGCCCTCTAGGACGTCAATTGTGGCCCTTTGACTTAATTCAAACCTCACAGAAGAAATCCCCTTAATAAAGGAATTTGTTCTGTCAAACTTGGACTCAGTCAAAAGGATGCACCTGACATCCTGGAAAGCCACATGTGACCTCAAGGTTGCGGGTTCCATACCCCTGCTTTGGAATATCACAACATGCTATCACAAAACCTGATGGAATTTTATCATCTTACCCAAACAGAAGCTCCCAAGGAACCTGATAAGTCCCCAAGGAGCTTCACAGGTAAAACGTTACCAAAAAGTCTTCACTTTCAAGTTGTGACCAAATTCTGTAGCAGCTCAATTCATAATCTGTCAGCATCCAAATTAAAAGAGAAGTTAATTTTCTAAAGATACAATTACATCACTCTCTAGGTATATTTTACAAATTCACAGCATTTCTTATACAATGATTTCCAAAAAATTCACAATACAAGAAAAATTAAAAACTTAACAATAACATGACCAATGTCATAGATTTTAAAAACATAAAACACAGCTATTACCATTCAGATAACATCAATTCACTTGGTACATTTCCAAATCCTCTCACATGGAAAATCACTTTACTCATCTATCAATTTGGCCTTCTATAGTAATCGTATTCAAAAACCAGGATAGAAGAAATTTGATACCCTCATGCTTTTAATTCTCATTCAAAATTTTCTAAAGCTTATTGCCTTCTTTAAAGTAAAAGCATATTTATTCTTGAGTGTACATGAGATTTATGGGGGAGATTACGGTCAATAAAACCTAAGAGATGTTTTTATGAAAAAAACCAATAAAATTGGTAAATCTTTGGTCAATTTGATTTAAAAAAAGAAAGAGGAAAGCAAAATTATTCATTGCCTACTGTATCTTGGGTACCTAGGCTATTCCACTTCTCTACCCTTCTATTTCTTAGACAGTACCAAGTGGTTTTGTAAATTGCTGCTTGATAATACAATTTGAGATCTGGTAGAGCTAGGTTACCTTCCCTAGCTTTGCTTTTCATTAGTTCCCTTTCTATTCTGGATCTTTTGTTCTTCCAGATGAATTGTGATATCAATTTTTCCAGCTCTAGAAAATAATTATCTAATAATTTAATTGGTATGGCACTAAATAAGTAAATTAATTTAGGTAGCATTGTCATTTTTATTATATTGGTTTGGCCTACCCACGAGCAACTGATGTTTTTCCACTTACTTAGGTCTGACTTTATTTGTGCTAAAAGTGTCTTGTGATTGTGTTCATATAGTCTCTGGATTTTTTTTGGTAGGTAGGCTCCCAAATATTTTGTAGTGTCTACCCTAGCTTTAAATGGGATTTCTCTTTCTATGTCTTGCTGTTGGGCTTTGTTAGTAATATACAGAAATGCAGAAAATTTGTGCAGGTTCATTTTGTAATCTGCAACTTTGCTAAAGTTGTTTATTATTTCAAATAGTTTTTACTTGATTCTCTGGGATTGTCTGAGTATATCATAATATCATCTGAAAAAAATAACAATTTAGTTTCTTCTTTGCATTGTTCTAATTCCTTCAAATTCTTTATCTTCTCTAATTGCTACAGCTAACATTTCTAGTATCATATTGAATAACAGTGGTGATAATGGACATTCTTTTTTCACCCCTGATCTTACTGGAAATGCATCTAGCTTATCTCCATTGCATATAGTGCTTGCTGAAGGTTTTAGGCAGATACTGCTTATTATTTTGTGGAACATTCTCTTTATTCCTAGGCTCTCTAGTGTTTTTAATAGGAATGGATACTGTATTTTTTAAAAAGCTTTTTCTGCATCTGTTAAGTTAATCATGTGGTTTCTGTCAGCTTTGTTGTTGATATGATCAATAATGCTAATAGTTTTCCTAGTACTGAACCAGCCCTGCATTCCTATTATGAATCCTAACTGATCATAATATATTATTCTCATGATAATTTACTGTATTCTTTTCACCAAAATCTTATTTTAAATTTTTGCATCTATATTCATTAGAGAAATTGTTCTAAAATTTTCCTTCTGTGTTTTGTCTCTTCCTGGTTTAGGTATCAAAACCATATTTGCATCATAAAAAGAATTTGGGAGGACTCCTTCTTCCCCAATTTTCCCAAACAGTCTGTATAGTATTGGAATTAACTGTCCTTTAAATGTTTGACAAAATTCACTTGTAGATCCATCCGGCCCTGGACATTTGTACCTAGTGAATTCATTGATAGCTTGTTCAATTTCTTTTTCTGAGATAGGATTACTTAAGTATTCAACTTCCTCTTTTGTTAATTTGAACAATTTATATTTTTTAAAATAATCATCCATCTCATTTAGATTGTGGAATTTATGGGCATAATGTTGGGCAAAGTAATTTCTGATTACTGTTTTAATATCCTCCTCATTGGAGGTGAGTTCAACCCTTTCACTTTTTATATTAATAATTTTGTTTTCCTCTTTCTTTTTTTAAATCAAATTGACCAAAGATTTACCAATTTTATTGGTTTTTTTCATAAAAACATCTCTTAGGTTTTATTTATTAGTTCAATAGTTTTCTTAATTTCAATTTTATTAATCTTTCCTTTGGTTTTCAGCATTTCTAGTTAATATTTACTTAGGGATTTTCAATTTGTTCTTTTTTGAGCTTTTTCAACTGCATGGCAGATATATTGATCTCTGCTTTCTCTATTTTATTCATGTAGGCATTCAAAGACATAACGCTTCCCCTAAGAGAATTGTTTTTTCATGCAACAGGGAAATGAAAAATACAAGCAATGGGGTGTAGAAATATTATCTTGCTCTACAAAAGAGAAAATGGGGATAAGGGAAGGGAAGGGTGTGAGAGAAGGGAGGGTAGATAGAGGGAAAGGGTAATCAGAATGAACGGTGTTTGGGGGTGGGGAAGGATAGAGATGAGGAGAAATTTTGTAACTAAAAATCTTGTGGAAATGGAGGTTGAAAAGTAAAAATAAATGAGTAAATATTTTTTAAAAACTGACTGATCCAAATGACAAAAGAGGTCCAAGAAGTCAGCTAGAAGAATGATTTAAAAAGTAGAATTAGCTGAATGGAAAAGGAGATTCAAAAGCTCACTGAAGAAAATTGTTTAAAAATTAGAATGGATTAGATGGGAGTTAATGACTTTATTAAAAACCAATAAATTACAAAACAGAAGTGAAGGAATGAAAAAACAGAAGGCTGTGAAATATCTCACGAGAAAAACAAATGAACTGGAGAATAGATCCAGGAGAGACAATTTAAAAATTATGGGACTATCTGAAAGCCATGATAAAAAAAAAGAACCTGGAGTGGGAATTTTAATCTCAGATTCTGGGCAGAAAATTTTTGGTTGCTGTCAGACCAGTGTTCAGGTCAGGAGAGGAGTAAACTCCTCTCCCTTGATTATGATACCTTGGAGGAAATGAGAAGTTACAGGTCCCCACAGTATTCCCTCCTCTTAACAAAGGACACAAAAGTCAAGTAACTGACTGGGAAAATGCCCCCAAAATAGAAAAAGAATAAGACTATATAAGGCTAACTTCCTGGTGAACTGGTATTTTCTTTCATCCTTTCCGATGAGGAAGAATAATGCATACCAGCAGAGGAAATCAAGGCTCCAGAATGCAAAACCTTCAAAATAAATATGTAATGGTCTCAGGTCATGGAAGACCTCCAAAAGGATTTTGAAAATCAAGTGAGAGAGGTGGAGGAAAAATTGAGAAGAGAAATGGGAGCAATGCAAGAAAATCATGAAAAACGAGTCAACAGCTTGCTAAAGGAGACCCCCAAAAAATGCTGAGGAAAATAACACCTCTAAAAGTAGGCTAACTCCATTGGCAAAAGAGGTCCAAAAATCCAACGAAGACAAGAATGCTTTGAAAAGAAAAATTAGTCAAATGGAAAAGGAGGTTCAAAAGCTCACTGCGGAAAATAGTTCTTTTTTTAATGTTTATTTGTTTGTTTTTAGTTTTCAACATTCATTTGCACAGAATTATGAGTTCCAAATTTTCTCCCCATCTCTCTCCTCCTCCCACTCCATAATGCTGTGCATTCTGATAACCTCTTACCTCGAAATGACTTCTGTTCTATCATACCCCTCCCTTCGCTTATCCCCTCTTCTCTCTTTTCTTATAGGGCAAGATTGATTTCTATACACCATTACCTATATTTCTTATTTCCCAAGTGTATGCAAAAACAATTCTCAACATTCGTTACTAAAAATTTGAGTTCCATCTTCTCTCGCTCCCTCCCTCCCCACCCATTCCCACTGAGAAGACAAGCAATTCAACATAGGCTATATATGTGTAGTTTTGAAAAAGACTTACAAAATAGTCATGTTGCATAAGACTAACTATATTTCCCTCCATCCTATCCTGCCCCCATTTATTCTGTTCTCTCGTTTGACTTGACCTTGTCCCTCCCCAAAAGTATTTACTTCTAATTACTCCTTCCTCCCATTTGTCCTCCCTTCTATCATCCCCCCACCCTCCCTTCTCACCTACTTTCCTGCAGTGTAAGATAGATTTTCATACCAAATTGATTGAGCATGTTATTCCCTCCTTAAACCAAACGTGAAGACAGTAAGCTTCACTTTTTCCCTCTCACCTCCTCCTTCTTCTTCTCCGTTGTAAAAACTTTTCTTGCCTCTTTTATGAGAGATAATTTACCCCATTCTATTTCTCCCTTTTCCTCCCAATATATTCCTCCATTGCCCCTTATTTTTATTTTTTTTAGATAACATCCCTTCTTATTCAACTCACCCTGTGATCTCTGTCTACGTGTGTGTGTGTGTGTGTGTGTGTGTGTGTGTGTGTGTAATCCCTCCAACTATCCAAATATTGAGAAACGTCTCAAGAGTTACAAATATTATCTTTCAATGTAGGAATGTAAGCAGTTCAAGTTTAGAAATTTCCTTATGATTTCTCTTTCCTGTTTGCCTTTTCATGCTTCTTTTGATTCTTGTGTTTGAAAGTGAAATTTTTTATTCACTTCTGGTCTTTTCATCGAGAATGCTTGAAAGTTCTCTTTTTCATTAAAAGATCATTTTTCCTCTGAAGTATTATACTCAGTTTTGCTGGGTACGTGATTCTTGATTTTAATCCTCGTTCCCTTGACTTCTGGAACATTGTATTCCAAGCCCTTTGATCCCTTAATATATGTGTAATTAATATGGAATTTGTCAATTAGGCTAGCTGATAATATATTGATGGTCAATGGTCTTTTTCCATAACTGAAGGGAAAACCAATGAGGTGACTTAATGCTTCAAGACCTTTGTCAAAAGAGTGGCTTGATACAGGAAAAAATCAACCCCAATGGGTTCACAGTGAATGAGATGGTGGGTAAGTTAATATGAGGAGTTGGGCTCAATGTCTTCAGCTCCTCCTGTTGAGAACATGGCTTCATCGTGAGATTCAGCCACCTCCAGCAATCTGAACAAAGGAATCCTTCTCTACTCAGACCACTCTGGCCAGTCAGAGTGCTTCTGCTTCATGACCTTGGTTATCATAAACCACAACGTGGTTCTGTATGGGCATAGACTTAATGCTTTAGGGCTGGAATTCACCTGGATTTCATTCTATTTACACTCCAATCAGAGGTAAGGTCTTCTAGCTGGTTGAGGAGCTGCCCAGGATCAGGGAGCCTGTTTCCTCAGGATTTGAATATCTCCTTTATCAGAAATATCTTTCAGAGACTGACTGACTTACAGGAGTTGGTCCTTGAATGAAGAAATAGAGAGAAAAATCTAATGTTAATTTAATAATTCGTTATGAATATGGTAGGAAAAATAATTTCTCTCAGCAAGAAGATGAGATGTTGAAATAAAAAGTTGGATTGGAATTCTACACTCACTGCTGAGGGCAATGCATATAGCTAGAGAGTCACTACCTGATTTTGAATACTCTCAGGCTATGGTTTATGATTTGTTTTGTTTTGTTTTTTACTGTCCCTGGATAGGACAGTTAGTGCAGTGGAGAGAAAACCGGGCTTGGAGCCATATAGATCTTAGTTCAACTCTGGCCTTAGACACTTACAGTGGGACCCTGGCAAGTCACATAACTCTTACTTCTCCTAAGTTCCTCATCTAGAATATGGTAATGCATTGGAGAAGGAAATAGCAAACCACTGCAGTATTTTATTAAGAAATATCCATAGATAGAAGTCCAGGGCATCACACAAATTTAGGCATCACTGAGTGACTGTACAGCAGCACCCCTGGGCAACTGGACAAATATTTCCCTGAATGTCTGATTTCTCACTGGTCAAGTCTCATTCAAACACGATATTTCTTTCATATTTCCTTCAAAGCAAAGATCAATCTTTGTTTTTGCATTTATGTCTTCATAATTTTTGACACTTTTGAGTGGGTAACATTAAGACTTAATCCACCTAACCACATTGAAGAATAAAACCAGCTCAGTGTTGTCCCCACTGCTATGAAGTTTTTTCCTGTACTGGATGACTTCTGATATTATGGAGAGTTTTACAGATAATTCTGAGGGTGATGATTCAGTCTGAATTCATATTGACCCCGAAGGAATTCCATACTCTCTTCCTTTCATAAATTTAGGATTTTATTTCGTTACATTCTGCCTGCTTAACCAGAAAGGAGATGTAACATGGGATAAAATTCAATAAAATCTGGTTTAAAAGGAGTCGCTGACTTGAATACTAGATGACTGACCAGAAGTGCAATATGTGCACTAAACACAAAACAGGGATCTCCATTGTATGATATATTCCTACTCTGGCCTAAAACTTTGATCACAATGCAGTATTCTGTCTGTCCACGAGATGGAACCAAAGGCTGCAAATCTGCAATGCTGAGTTGTAATAAGACCTTACTAAAATATTCTTCAATATATTTTTTTTCACTATTAGATGTCAGGAAAAGACTGTGAAATCAGCTCCAATGGCACAATCAAAAAATATTTCTTAAAAGGCTACTCCAGGGCACACGCTGGGTCTTTGTGAAATGGATGAAAAATTACAAAAAATATAATTTGCTCAGATTAAAAAAAGATGAAATGAAACACTTAAAAACCCCTACTTTGGAAAAAGAAATTGAGTAGACCATCAATGAACACCCTAAGAACAAATCACCAGATCCAAATGGATTTACAAGAAAATTCTATCAAACCTTTAAAGAACAATTAATTCCAATACTATATAAACTATTTGGGAAAACAGTCAAAGAAGGAATCCTATCACATTCTTTCTATGATAAAAATATGGTACTGATACATAAACCAGGAAGAGCCAGAAGAGAAAAAGAAAATTACAGAACAATTTCTCTAATGAATATAGATGAAAAAGTTTAAATAAAATATTAGCAAAGAGATCACAACAACTTACCACTATGACCAGGTAGAATTCATACCAAGCATTCAGGGCTGGTTCACTACCACGAAAATCATCAGCATAATTGGCCATGTCAGCAATGAAACTGTAAGAAATCGTATGATTATCTCAACTGATGGAGAAAAAGCATTTGACAAAATACAACATCCATTCCTTTTAAAAACACCAAAAGAGCATAAGAATACATGGAGCGTTCCTTAAAATGACAGCATCTATCTAAAATCATCAGCAAACATCGTATGTGATGGGGATATGCTAGAAGTATTTGCAATAATATCAAGGGTGAAAAATGAATGTCCATTATCCCCACAGTTATTCAATATTTTACTAGAAATGTTAGCTTTAGTAAAGAGAGAAGAAAAAGAAATTGAAGGAGTTAGAATAGGCATAAAAAGACACAAAGTTATTACTCTTTGAAGATGATATGATGGCATATTTAGAGAACCTTGGAAAATCAAATAAAAACTTACTTGAAATAATAAATTTAGAAAAATTGCAGGATACAAAATAAATCACCAGCACTTCTATGTATAACTAACAAAGCCCAACTGAAAGAGATTGAAAGAGAAATTCCAGTTCAAGTTACTGCAGATATTGTAAAATATTTGGGAGTTATCTGCCAAAATGAATCCAGTAACTATATGAACAAAATTGCGAAACACTTTACACAGAAATAAAGTGAGATTTAAATGAGTGGAAAAATATCAGTTGCTTATGGGTAGGCTGAGGTAATATAATAAAAATGACAATTCCACCTACATGAAATTATTTATTAAGTATAATATCAAAGAAACTACCAAGAAATTATTTTATAGAGCTAGAAAAAGCAATAACAAAATTCCCCTGGAAGAACAAATGGTCCAGGATATTAATGGAATGAAAGAAAAGAAATGCAAGGGAAGGTGGCCTAGCTGTACCAGATATTGAATTGTATTATAAAGCAGTAATCATGAAAACTTCTTTGGTAGGGGCTAAGAAAAATGTGGTGGGTAAGTGAAATAGGTTAGCTACACAAAACACAACAGGTTACAACTACAGTAATCTACTATTTGATAATTTCACATTCTGGTAAAATAACTCACTATTTAGCAAAAACCGCTAGAGGCTGGAGCCAAGATGGTAGGGTAGAAAGTGGGGCCTACCTGAGCTCTTCCCCCAAACCACTCAAAATACCTGTAAAAATGACTCTAAACAAATTCTAAAGCAGCAGAGGCAACAAAATGACGGAGAGAATCAGATGTCCAGCCCAAGACAATCTGGTAGGCAGACAGAAAGTGTATATTGCACCAGGTTTGGAGCAGAGCACAGTCCAGCGAGGGCTGTGTGGGCACAGATGCAACTGGAGCAAGCCTCAGGGTGCTAAATCACTCTCATCTGTAGTGTTTTCCACCCTTCTAAACACACAAGCACCAAAGACAGCTTCAGAGGTCAGTGGGAAAGCTCTTTCACCTGGTTGAGAGAGGAACTTGGTCTGGCCCCAGCCCCAGGGCAGCAGCAGGCACTGCTGCAGTGGCAGCTTCTTCTCGAGCTCTCAGCCTACAGAAGGTGGGGGACTCTAGTAGCTGATCGTGGTCACAGTGTTCAGTGTTGGTCCTGGAGTGAGGCAGAGCACTGGAGTGGTAGAACTGGTGGTGGCTATGGAGAGGGAAACCTACTCTCAGTTCCAGGGAAGTTTCCATGCCAAGGAGAAAATATTACAACTAGCCAGATAGAAATAATTCAAGTATTGTGGAAACACAATCACTATAACAGAGGATTTACCAGCTTCTACAGTAAGGGATTCTAGGACTTTAAATACTACATTCCAGAAGTAAAGGAACTAGGATTAAAATCAGGAATTACCTACTCAGGAAAATGGAATTTCAATGACATGGAGAACGTCCACGCATTCTTGTTGAAAAGACCAGAGTTGAATTCAAAATTTCACTTTCAAGTACAAGAATCTGGAGAAACATGAAAAGATAAACAGGAAAGTGAAGTCAGAAGGTACTCATTAAACTTGAACTGTTTACATTTCTACATGGAAAGATATTTGTAACTCATGAGACCTTTTTCTGTATCAGGGTAGTTAGAAGAAATATATGTGTGTGCATACATATATAAACACATGAATATGTATATGTATACATATACACACATATACATGTGTGTATGTGTTTGTGTGTGTTATATATGTGTGCATATGTGTATACATGTATATACACATACATACACATATACACATTGCTCATATACACATATACTGAGATAGATATATGGATAGACAGGGAGTTATATAGATAGATTGATAGATAAATAGATAGATAGATAGACAGATAGATATAGATATACAGGGCACAGGGTGAGCTGAATATGAAGGTAGGACAACTAAAAAATAAAATGCACTGGGAGAAAGAGAAAAGGGAGATGTAGAGTCAAGAAAATCATCTCACATAAAAGAGGCAATAAAGAGCTTTTACAATGGAGGAGAAGAGGGTAGAGGGTAGAGGGAACAAGTGAGCCTTATTCTCATGGGATTGGGTTTAGGGGGGAATAACACACATTCAATTCGGTATGGAAATGCTAGCATTTAAAAAGTCTGAGTGACAATTTATGGGTAATTTAATCATTTTATTAATAACGCTGGCATCGCAATAAAGGAATGGTCATTTGATGGGCTCTCTCTTATACCAAAATAATTGTTGTCATGGGTTCAAGGCTTATATGCGCATTAGAAGGAGGGGATGTTGCTGAGGCTGGCAGTCAACTCTGATCGATTAACAATTCAAGACAGAATAAATATCACAAGGAGGGCCTGAACTTATTCAAATGAACTTTGATGACATCATTTACTTTTAAGTTAACCCAGCCTAGGGCAATCTATTCAAAGAATTTATCTCCACTCAAACTTGAATAGAGTACAATGGCTTTCCCACCTGGGTGGTGTCTGAACGAGAATGTTGAGAAAGTTAGTCCAATCTCATTATCAGTAAGGTCCCTCAAGAAAACTAACTTTTAAAATCAAGACTTTAGAGAAAAGTGGGGAACTCTGGATCTCCCCAAATCATTGGCTATTAATAATCATTTTTCTCATTTATCCAGAGGAGGAAACTGGGGTTCAAAGAAGTTAAGTGACTTGTTCTCACTTTTACTTTCAAAAGAAACACAAATTCCCCAAAATGAAAAGTTTTGTCTAGTTAACATTCAAGAGACACTTGTTGGCCAGAATGGGATTCTTTGGCTACCCATCTACAATAAATCTATGTAGGATAAGAGAATTCCTGGAGCTCAGCTTTGCCTTTCGACAAAATGAGAGATTTGAAAGGATTTGCATAAAAGCTTAGGTTAAGACACACTGATGCCTCTAAAAATCAGCAGTTCTTCCCCCAAACATGGAGCAAACGCTCTGCAGCTATCCCATCACTGAAACAGTCAGAGAAGTTCTAGGATGTTGTTCTCAGAATATTGTTATCCACCAGGTAAACATTTAGTTTAATATCTCCTCCTGACTTAGCTCAACCCATTTGACAAAAGACATTTACATCAGTATGCCAAGTAACATGATATGGTTATGGTTCTCTTGTTACTCTTTCAACAGTAAAACTAC
Organism: Notamacropus eugenii; assembly: GCF_028372415.1. Taxonomy (NCBI): domain Eukaryota; kingdom Metazoa; phylum Chordata; class Mammalia; order Diprotodontia; family Macropodidae; genus Notamacropus; species Notamacropus eugenii. The sequence continues at coordinate 168,451 of NC_092879.1, read as the reverse complement.
AGACTGTTTGTAAAACATGGGTCATTAATAAAATTTTAAGTTACCCAGAAATTACGTCTCTTGAACTTTCAAAATGTCACATAATGATGGGGCGTGGAATACAAGACCTCTGAAAGTCTACACATTTCTCATTAAAACTTATCCATATTGCTACTGCTCTACCTGACCAGAATAACTAAAATCATCAGCCAAGATGTCATTTTCCTGATATAAAAGGCTCCAAAACCATTGTCAGTGAATCCACTATGCTTAGAAAAGAGATGATGTGATTTTTAACAAGGTATAATTTAATTTTTTAAAATAAGTTAATATTTTCCCAATTACGTGTAGAAACAATTTCTAATTTTCATTTTTTCACATAATTTTGAATTTCAAATTCTCTCCTACTCTCCCCCATCACTGAGAAGGCAAGCAAGTTGTTAAATGTTATACATGTGCAGTCATGTAAACATTTCCATATTAGTTGAGAAAGAAAGCACAGACAAAAGATAAAAAAGAATAATAAAGAAAGTAAAAACATAGATATGCTTCAAATTCCATTCAGATTTCATCAGTTCCTTCTCTACAGGAGGATAGCATTTCTCATTATAGGTCCTTCAGAAGTGTCTTGGATCTGTGTACTGCTGGAAGTAACTAAGTCATTCGTGGCTGATCATTATACAATACTGCTGCTACTGTGTGCAGTGTTCTGATTCTGCTCACTTCATTTTGCATCAGCTCATATATGCCTTCCTCAGTTTTTCTGAAAGCATGCTGCTTGTCATTTCTTATAGCACCAGAGTATTAAACACCATTGTATACTACAACTTGTTCATTCATTCCCCAATTGATGAGTATCCCCTCAATTTCCAATTCTTTGCTCCATGCATACTAATTTGTGGTCCCGTGTGTGCTTATCAAATGAAAAACCCACACTGTCATCCCTACCTGCAGTATGCTCTCCAACAGCACCACCTGGACATGCAGCAGATCTGCTACCTCTTCTTCCCAGCTGATTACTGGAACATCAGACTGTAATTTCACATCGTAAAAGAGAGCCAGAGCCAGTTCTGATCCTGGCTCCACAGTGTTATGTAACCGTTATCTTTATGGGGAATTGTTTAATTAATTAAATCATAAAATGTATGCATTTAGGCTGTTGCCTTTTCTCTAACCAAGTTTTCAGGTCAACAGTTATGGCACCCAAACGTGGGTTGGAACTGAGGAACCGAATGGACATTTCCTCATCTTGCCAAAGCCAGGACTTCGGCGCCAGTAGGAACCGTTTTTCCTAGAGTCCTGGGTCTTGACGGGGTCGGGGTAAGTCCTTCCATTCCCAGCTTCCAAAGGACTCAAAATTCCCTTTAAAGATAACCGCAGGACAGAGACCACTCTGCTTTAAATCACCTCTGAATTAATTAGATCTCCTCTGAACAGCGATTTAGGGAAATCAGCTAGCTATAGGTCAGTCAAAAACTAGAAGTAGAAATCTGGCTGACAAGATGCCTGCTTTTCATCTGTCAAGCCGTTACTAACCTGATGATCTCAGGTATTGCTAACACTAGTGTCAATCAACTAAAGATAGCCCTAAATTATGTTGGCCACCACAGGGCTCTTTTGGACCGATCAAAGTTACTTTATCTTAAAACCAAGTTAAGTTTAGAGGCCAACAAAATAACTAGCCAGCAGCGAGAATGTTTCATCTTGGGCTTGCTGATGTGACTGAGCGAGAACAAAAGACAGGTAGCCTCTTCTCTGTAAGGCTGGGAGCTGCTTCAGCACTAGCCTTGTCCTGCCAAAAATCCTTTCTTCTTCAAGGGCTCCAGTCTGTCCTTCCCTTTCCTTTCTCTACCCTATTCCTCACCCATTTCCTCCCTCCCCTTGAAGGCCTCTGATCTGGGGAAACTGATGGCACCTAGATGCAATCTTTCCCCCTCACCTTCCCCTTACCTGCTTAGCCCTGAGGAAGGCAGCCTCTGTTCAAGCCTCCGTTGACTCCCTCCTCCCCATTCCTCCTCCCTGCTTCCTCTTAGGGACTCTGGTCTTGAAGAGGACAGTTGCAATCCACCTAAGAACTAGAGGCCTGAACCTATTCCCATGGGGCCTGTTTCTTTAAGATACTCAGAAACTTCTGGGCACGAAGGCTCCCCACCCCTCCAACCACTGCAGGGTTCTCTGAGCAGAGGCTGCAGGATTCCCCTTTATTGCCAGAACTTGAATTCTTGCAACCCCCTTTTCTGAGAATAATAATAGCCAATTCATGTTGGGGATTTCTTTTTTTTTTTTAATTTAACTTTTAACATTTATTTTCACACAATTTTGGGTTACAAATTTTCTCCCCTTTTATCCCCTCCCCCCCCAAACCCAAGCTTTCTAATTGCCCCTGTGACCTATCTGCTCTCTCCTCTATCCTCCCTCCCTGCCCTTGTCTCCGTCTTCTCTTTTGTCCTGTAGGGCCAGATAGCTTTCTTGACCCCTTAACCTGTATTTCTTGTTGCCCAGTGGTAAGAACATTAAATTTGGTCCTAACACTTTGAGTTCCAACTTCTTTAGCTCCCTCCCTCTCCACCCCTTCCCCTTGGAAGACAGGCAATTCAATATAGGCCATATCTGTTTAGTTTTGCAAATGATTTCCATACTCGTTGTGTTGTATAGGACTGACTATATTTCCCTCCACCCTATCCTGTCCCCCATTACTTCTATTTTCTTATGGTCCTTTCCCTCCCCATGAGTGTCGACCTCGTATTGCATTCTCCTCCCCATGCCCTCCCCTCCATCCTCCCCCCTACCCTGCTTGTGCCCCTGTCCCCCACTCTCCTGTATTATGAAATAGGTTTTCCTATCAAAATGAGTGTGCATTATATTCTTTCCTTTAGTGGAATGTGATGAGAGTAGACCTCATGTTTTTCTCTTGCCTCCCCTCTTTATCCCACCACTAATAAGTCTTTTGCTTGCCTCTTTTATGAGAGATAATTGCCCCATATAACTTCTCCCTTTCTCCTCCCAATATTTCTCTCTCACTGCTTGGTTTCATTTTTTTTTTTTAAGATATGATCCCATCCTCTTCAATTCACTCTGTGCACTCTGTCTCTATGTATGTGTGCGTGTGTGCATGTGTGTGTGTGTGTACTCCCACCCAGTACCCAGATACTGAAATGTTTCAAGAGTTACAAATATTGTCTTTCTATGTAGGAATGTAAACAGTTCAACTTTAGTAAGTCCCTTATGACTTCTCTTTGCTGTTCACCTTTTCATGGTTCTCTTCATTCTTGTGTTAGAAAGTTAAATTTTCTTTCCAGCTCTGGTCTTTTCATCAGGAAAATTTGAAAGTCCTCTATTTCATTGAAAGACCATTTTTTCTCCTGAAGTATTATACTCAGTTTTGCTGGGTAGGTGATTCTTGGCTTCAGTCCTAGTTCCTTTGACTTCTGGAATATCCTATTCCATTCCCTTCTATCCCTCAATGTAGAGGGTGCCAGATCTTGTGCTATCCTGATTGTATTTCCACAATACTTGAATTGTTTCTTTCTAGCTGCTTGCAATATTTTCTCTTTCACCTGGGAATTCTGGAGTTTGGCCACAATGCTCCTAGGAGTTTCTCTTTTTGGATCTCTTTCATGCGGTGTTCTGAGGATTCCTTGAATATTTATTTTGCCTTCTGGTTCTAGAATCTCAGGGCAGTTTTCCTTGATAATTTCATGGAAGATAATGTCTAGACTCTTCTTTTGATCATGGTTTTCAGGTAGTCCCAGAATTTTTACATTGTCTCTCCTGATTCTATTTTCCAGGTCAGTTGTTTTTCCAATAAGATATTTGACATTATCTTCCATTTTTCGAATCTGCGTGGTATGTTCTGAGATATCTGTCTTTCTTGAAAAGTCCTTAGCGTCCATCTGTACCATTCCAGTTTTGAAAGATCTATTTTCTTCAGTGAGCTTTTGAATCTCCTTTTCCATTTGGTTAATTCTGCTTTTGAATGCATTCTTCTCCTCATTGGCCCCTTGCACCTCCCTTGCCAGCTGAGTTAGGCTAGTTCTCAAGGTGCCAATTTCTTCAAGATTTTTTTGGTTCTCCTTTAGCAGGGAGCTGATCTGCTTTTCATGCTTCTCCCTCATCCCTCTCATTTCCCTTCCCAGTCTTTCCTCCACCTCTCTAACTTGATTTTCAAAATTCCTCTTGAGCTCTTCCATGGCCCGAGCCCACTGGGTGGGCTGGGACACAGAATCCTCGATTTCTGTGTCTTTCCCTGATGGCAAGCATTGTTCCTCCCCATCAGAAAGGAAGGGAGGAGGTGTCTTTTCTACGATAAAGTACCCTTGAATAGTTTTATTTCTTTTCCCTTTTCTTGGCATTCTTCCCTACCAGTGACCTGACCTCTGAATGTTCTCCTCACACCCACCTCGCCTCCTGGTCCTCCCAGCCAGCGTTTGGGGACTGAGATTCAAATGCTGCTTCCGGCCTTAGGGTTTTTGACGGGGGCAGGGCTGCTATTCAGTGTGAGAATTAAGTTCAGATGGTCAGGGGTAGGGCCGCCTCTCTGGCTCAGTTCCCTCCGGGGGTTTATGCACAGACCTTCCACAGTGAATCCAGGCTCCCACCCGTTTGGGGAGCCCCTGTCTGTAGCCGCCTCTCAGCTTCTATCTCCTGGGGGGGCTCGAGCCATGGGGGCACCATGTTGGGGATTTCTAGCAAGCTTCTAATTGCCTTCTCTCTGGGTTTTTTTTTTTTTTTGCAAGCTCCATTTTTATTTGTCCTGTTGTCAGTTTGTCCATCGGTATATGTCCCTGTCCATATCATGTGTGCTGTGAATGAGTCTGTTATCTTGTAAGATTTAAATGCAAGCAGCCAGACTTCAGGGGCTGCAGCTAGGGAAATATACAAAGCTTTAACACTTTTCCTTGTTGTTCTGGTCTGGCCAACCTGGAATTACAATGGAAAGTTAGATCATCTTAGGTAAAATCATTTTAGCAGATTTGTATGTTGTGAGATTAATCATAAAACATTTCGGTAACTGATCATTTGAAATAACTCCTAAGATTGTGGGTAATCCACTTTTCTAGGTAAAGATTGGAAATGCCACCTAGCTCCTAAACATTCCCCCCCACTCTGTCGCGGCAGCTGAATATCGCCTTAGGAGCTCAACAAATTCTGCTGCTCTGGGGGTTTGGGGGAGGTGGATGAACCAGGCCTTTTTCGAGCATTCTCTAAGTTCTGCCTACAAAAGTCACCACCTCTAGGACATCAGTTTCTCTGCTCTTGATAAGCTTCACTTCTCTGTTTCAGTTGCAAAAAGTATTTTTTGACTCGTTTTCTGATTTGTAAAAAAAAAAAGAATAATTATGACAGTTGTTATGGGATCAAAATGATAAAATGACTGTAAAATACTTAACATAACGACTGGTTTATGTTGTACACAATGCTATTATCTCTCTCTAATGCCATTGTTAACTTTGAAGTGGTTTTAATTGCTAACAGTAATAAGATCAATAATTTCTGGAATTGCAAATTATACCATCTGCAGCTATTGTTGTGTTAAAACTGTATTTCCAGGATTGTATTTCTGAATTTCTCTTAGATTACAAAGACAAAGTAATTTTTAATCTGAATTTTGTTGAATCTAAAAGATGCTGGGAAAATTGCGTAAAACCAGTTATGTTACTTTATCAGTTCTGCTAACCTTGTCTTATAATGTTTTGTAATTGTCATATAGAAAATCAGATATTTTCACTCTTGTCTCTTAAAAAAGTTAAAGCTAAACAATTTGGCTATCTTCTATGAAGTTGTAATTGTTTAGTTAGCACTGATTTGTACGGTTCATGTTTAAGCTTTCTTGTTTATCTTGGTGACATGTAAATCTCCCTTTTTCAAAGCAAGCCTATTGTGAGCCATCTAAGTTTAATTGTACCTGACTTAATGTAAAAATGCAATTTTGTGAATTGTAAAAAAACTTCATTGTGTTGTTTGAACCTAGCCCTGCGTGGCTGGGAAACTGAACTACTGCTAAGTGCCTTTAGCCATGTTAACTATGTTGTATTGTTTCATCTCAACTATCAAATCATATGTTTTCTGGGAGACCCTGTCAGGTTTTCTGTATGGACTCTTGGATCCACCTGTCACTTCCATTGCCCCTGCTCCTGATTGGACCATGCATGCCCTCCAAGTGTGAAAGGGCCTGAAGAAGATGACATAAGACAGAGACAGCTTTCCCAAGACCTACGTGAAGATTTAATTTTTCACACTTTTGTTGGTCTACAGGCGAAGCCTTCGTCTTGCCTTTGACCAAAAGGAGGGAATGGTAATATTCAATATAAATTTTACACTTTAATAAGGGCCAAAGTTTGACTTAAGAAGAGCTTGGACCTAATAGTCTCCTTTGTTTAACTTAGATGACATCTTTTGATGTCAAGCAAACAAATGGGAATTCCTTACCAGATCCTTCTTCTGGAATCTTAGTGATAAGGAAAAACACAAATATCTTGGGTTGTAACTTCAGCTTTGTCAACTCTGTTAAGATACCACAACTTCAAAGGCCTGGATATCTGTCATCAGAATGGTGGGATGTTCTTCCTATCTTACATCACAGAGACATGATACAGAAAGGAGATTCCCACACTTGGGATCATAAAACCCAACTGACTCTACTTTGTTACTTGTCTTTTCAAATTTACAAAATGTTTATCTAAGAGAGCTCCTTTCTCATAGTAAAAGGTACTTAAGACTGTCAACTTCTGTACTGAGTGAACCAGTTCTGATCCTGGCTCCAAAGCACTATGTAACTGTTATCTCTATGGGGAATTGTCTAATTAATCAAATCATAAAATGCAAAAAAAGAGCCAAGGAAAACATTGACCACACCAATAAGACTACAGTTCTCTTGTTCATCACAGGATGGATCAGCTCGCTTGAAGAAAGACCTTGTTTCTGGGCTGTCTTCACTGCATTCCTTTCACTTCTGATAAAGATCCCCCAAGTCCAACAATCTGTTCTCTTAGGGTTCTCTTAGGATCATTTCTGTTTGCGTTTACCTTTTCTCCTCACCTGGATTGCAGGCTCACTGAGAAGTGTGCCTCTCTTCCTGTTACAGTGAAAGCTGGAGCCTGGAATCTGTAAGGTGACTTTCTATTCTGTTCTCTTATTCAGTTCTTCTGCAATGAACCTACCTTTTCTCACTAAGATTGTCTTTAACAATTTGCTCTCAGTTTCATTGGGCTGTTGTTCAGTGTTGCTTCTCTCTCCTCTCCACTGTCCTAAGCATTGCTGAGCACTGAGAGACTGGAAGGGGAACTCGTCCATGCTACTATGGTAGGGTTATTTCTCAAGAGAAAGCCTTCTTCTTAGCTGCTTCAGCTCATGTTCATCCATCAGTCTCTGACACTCCATTGCTGACTGCTTCTCCGCCTCATGCTGTTGCTGCAAGAAGTACAAGAAGAACTGCACTGGATTTCATTCCTAGAAGTTACTCCTCTTTTACTATAACTCAAAATTACATAAGCTTTTTTGGTTGCCATATTGATGAGGTTCAGGGGCACTCCAAGATGTTGTAGTACAAAGTCATCTCAGAAGAATTTGCTCAGGCTGTCCTCAAATCAAATAAACCCATTTATTGGAGTGGGTGTGTGTGTAACACAACAAATCAAGCAGGCTCCTCTAACCTTCAAGGAAGATGCAGCTTAAGGAGAGTGACAGCCCCCTAAAAGCGAGGAGGCAGACCGCCAGGGAAAGGAGGCAGCCCTCCTCCAACAGAGAGGGCTGCTACATGAAGACAGCTTCTTCAGTGAGATACTTCCCATTAAAGGGAGTTGCCTTGCTAGGGGAGACCCTATTTAAAGGGAGAACCCAGCTTATGGGAGATGGGTTCTTAAGTTTGATGCCCATAAAGGGAGACCTCGGCTTAAGGGGTTCATCCTTCTCTTAAGGAAGATGACAGAGTAAGGGAGATACACACTAAAGGGAGATGCTCAAACAAGGAGGAGGCCCTGAACTTAAGGGGGTCACCCTTCAGTTAAAGAGGACTCCAGAGTTAGGGAGATGCCTGAAGAAGGGGAGCAACCTCTCATGTAAGGGGGATGACTTCTGCTTAAGGATGACCCAAAGTATAATTTTCTAATGTTAATTCTGTGCTAAGAGACATTAATGGAGAGACACTGGCCAAAGAAAACTTCACCCTGCCTGTTGCGACTGAAGGCCTTTTATTATATGTAAAAGTAAGAAAAGAATAAAAATCGTTAAAAAAAAAAAAACTAATCCCTTAGGCTTCAGTCTTAGAACTTCTGGACAGATGAGAATATAGAAGGCAGTAGGATGGAGTGGCGACATTGTTGAACTTCAGAGACACAGAAGGAAACCTCTGAATGTTGTAGTCACAAATAGTGAGGTCAAACTCTACCTCAGACATGGTTTTTGGCCTCAATACCTTTCTCTTCATGTGGAGAGGCTTGTATTTGATGGCCTTGCATGTCCTTTTTAGCTGTAGTTTCATTAATATGACATTGGATAAGTCATTCTAGTTCTTTTGCCCTATTTCCTTTTCTGGATAATTGGAGATGGGGGATAAAATAGATGGCTTGTGGGGTCCTTTCTAAGACTAAGATCTAATATTAGATGCTCAAAGTCATGAGTGGGTGGAGAAGAAATTGGGGCTGAACATCTAGACCACATATTTGAAAAGGTTAAGAGTGAAAAAGTAGAGAGGGACAGCTTTATTCAGAGTGAAGGTCCACTAGGCAGAGAGGTGGCTGAGGAGCTAGAGAAGATGTTTCAGTGACAAGAACACTGAAGAGATGCCTGTGTTTTTCCACCAATCCTCAAAAAACTCTCACTTGGTCCATCCATCTCTCCCTCCCTATCATCTCATTTCTTTCCTTGCTTTTGTGACTAAACTTTTTAAGATCGCTGTCTGCCAGAGAGGTCTTCACTTCTTTTCCTCTCACTGTCATCTTAACTCTTTATAGTCCGACTTTGAACATATCATTCAACAGAAAATGCTCTTCCTGAAGTTCCTAACCCTATTTTCATTGCCAAATCTAATGGTCTTTTCTCAGACCTCATCCTTCTTGACCTCTCTATCCCCATTTGACACTTTCAGTCACCCTTTTCTATTTGATTCTCTCTTCTGTCTCCATTTTCATGACATTTCTCTCTCCGGGTTCTTTTTCTACCTTTCTCTCCACACCTTCTCACAATCTTTGGTAAGTTCTTCATCCAGGTTAGGCTCATGTGTGCCCCACAAGGCTTGTCCTGAGCCCTCTACTCTTTCCCCTCTATAATATTCCATTTGGTGATCACATCCACTTTCAGAAATTCATCTATCATCTTTGTGCTGATAATTCTCAGATTTACTTATCCTGGCCTAACTTCTCCAGTGACCTCCAGTATCAGATCTCCAAGTGTGTAGTGGACATCTTCAGCAAGGTGCCTCCAGCGTCTGGGTAGGTTTGAGTTCAAATCTAGCTTTAGATACAGGCTATGTGAGCGTAGACACTTATCCTCTGTCTACTTCACTTTATTCAAATGTACACTGAAAATAATAATAGCATCGACTTAACAGAATCATTATGAAGATCAGTTGAGGTAAAACTTCTAAGTATTTAGAATAATTTTTGCCACTTTATAGGCACTTACCAAATGCTTACTCTCTTCCTACACAGACATAATAAATTCAACATCCCAAAATTTTATCTGCTTTCCCAGTAAACCCTACTGTCTTCCTGTCTTCCTTATTACTGTACATGAACATCCACTCAGGAAATAACCTAGGTACAATTCTTGATTCCTCATTTTCTTTCTTTCTTTTTTTAAAAAAAAATATATATGTAATGTAGTTATCAGTTTCAACATTCAGTTCCACAAGAATTTGAATTCCAAATTTTCTCCTCATGTCTCCCTAATTCCACACCATAACAATGTGTCCAATCCACCCCTTCTATCACTCCTCCTTCTTCCATTTCCCTCCCCTTTATTTTCCTGTAGGGCAAAATACATTTCTATATCCCATTGCCCGTATATCCTATTTCCCAGTTACATGCAAAAGCAATTTTTAACATTCATTTTTAAAGCTTTGACTTCCTTATTCTCTCCTTATTTCGTTTTTATTTTTCTCTCCCTCTCTAACTATTTTAGTTAGGAAATCACCAAATGATAAATAAAATCAATGACATTGATCAATGACATTTATTATGACATTGATCAATGACATCTCCAGCTCCTATTACAAATGAGGAAACTGAGGCAAGCAAAAATAAATAACTCATCCAGGGTCACACAGTCAGTGAGTGATTAAGTACAGATGTGAACTCAGAAAAATGAGTCTTCTTGACTCCAGGCCAAGTACTCTATCTACTGGGCCAGCTAACTGTACTTGGCACATGGTAATTACTTAAAAAGTGCTTCCTGTCTGACTGACTGACTTCACAACCAGTAGAGAAAATGCCTGAAATCTAGCGATCAGGGCTTTGAAGCCTGTAGGAGCCTCTGTGAATAGGCATTGGCAGACCATAGTCTTGGCCATCCTTTGATGTTTTATATCATAAATTTCCTTCTAAGTAGAGATTAGACATTTTCTTTGACTCATTTCTTCCAAATTTTGCTCTTGTGAATGAAATTGTATTAATGAGTGACATTAATATATAAACAAGGGACCAGGTCTCTACTTCTATTAAGTCTTAATTTATATCATATCTCCTGTGTCTGAATTCCTATTTACACTGAAGGGATTCATTACTTGCTTTACTTCACAAATCATCAATTTCGTTTGAGTTCCTTCTGGTCACCTGAATAGCAAGTGAGTAGTCAAATGCGCTTAAAGTTCAGTAAAAATACTGTTTGAAAAGGGTGCAAATGTAATACCATGTTTTAGAAGCAGTGGGTGGAACAGTAAAGTTGCAATCTCAGGATCTGCCACAAAAATATGGGAATCCAAATGTTTTTAGCGAGTCAAAATATACTGGTTGGACACATGATGTGAACAAAGACTGGGTCGTGTAACAAAATGTTCCTTAATTATTTAGCAAATATTTTTACGCCCCTACTACATTCCAGATATTGCTCTAGGTACTGAAGATTCAAAACCAAAACCAAAATCAGATCCTGTCTTGAAGGAATTCTGATCCCTTTGGAAGACAGAAATCCTTTTCAAGTAACGAATAATAATACCTGTGCAGAAACTGATTAAACTATGCTCTAGCTGCTTAGCAACCACCTGAAGAAGTCCTGAAAATTTAACAATCAGTTCATGGAAGCCTTTAGGAGCTGATTTCAACTGGGATTATTGTGTCAATCATGCTGATACTTACTTCAAAATCTTTCTTCAGTGTTCAGAAGAGCCATTTTTTTCTATGTACCCAGTTTTGCTCTTATGATGGTATAACATTTATATGTTGCCCAAGGCCAGGCTCTGGAGAGTCAAGCCTGCTCCATTTTCACTCCACTTCTATTATATCTTAAACTTTATCATATCATTTCTGACAAAGGGACAGTTTAGCCTGAATTTCTATTTTAACTGAACGTATCCATTACTCACATCAGTTCATAAATCTATGATTTCATTTGGCTCCATTCTCCTTTTCTTAACAGCAAATGAGTTTTCACAAATGCAAAAATTCAGGAAAACCAGAATTTAAAAAGGGAGAGTATGTAAAATTAGGGTTTGGACACGCGATGCCTGAGTAGGACTGTAATATCTGAACTGGCCACAAGGTGACAAGCGTGCCTCAAAAGACTGCCTCAATAAACTGCAACCTTCTTTTTGGACACCAGATTGCATCCAAAAACTGTGTTATCGAACTCAAAGTCAATTAAATGGCCAGAAAAGCATTTCTTAAGCACCTAATGTATTCCAGAAGCTGCTATAGCTGTTGAGGATCAAAGAAAAAAAAATGAGGCACTCCCTTTCACGAAGAGCATATACATAAATATGCCAACACGAGACATGAACAAAAGGTAAAATTGGGGGGCGGTGTCCAATAACTAGAGAGGATCATGTTAGTCACTCAATAAGCATTTATTAAGTGCCTGCTATGTGCCCGGCACTGAGAAAGTGATTTGAGATAGAAAAAGAGGCTAAAAAAGATCTCTTGCCTGAACTAGCACACAGTCTATTTTAGTATAAAATATCCAGAATAATACAGGAATTAATTTAGAGAGGGAGGACACTAGAATGAACAGTGTTGGGATAGACTTCATGTCGAAGATGAGATATTAACTGCTACTTTAAAAGACACAGGAGTCATTACTGAGGAGTAAGGAGGAAAATCATTCCAGGTATGTTGGGTAGACAGAGAAAATAACTGGAGACAAGTGATGGAGTATAATGGACCAAGATGGAAGCCTTTGTCACAGGGTCAAAGATAAGTGGAAGGGAATAAGGTGTAAGAAGACACAGAAGATAGGAGGTAAAGAGGACTAAAAGCCGAACAGAGGATTTTGTATTTAATTCTTGTGGTGATGTGGAGGTTCTGGAAGTTATTGAGCAGGGGGATGGCAAGGTTAGACGTGTACTTTAGTAAAATCAATTTGGTGACTGAATAGAGAATGTATTGGAGTGAGGAGAGACTTGGGGACAGGCAGACCCAAGAATAAGTTAGTGCAGTGCAATAACAGCCTATGCATAAGGTGATGAAAGCTAGCAGCACTGTGGTGGAACTGTTACCAGAAAAAAGGGGTCCTTTTGTAGAGATTTTGCAAAGTGGAAACAAAAGGTTTTGGACACACATTTGTTATAAGGTATGAGAGTTGGTAAGCAGTCCAGAATAACACCTGGCTTGTTAGCCAAAGGTATTGCCAAGATGATGGTGAATAATATGGTAATAGAGATGAGAGAAGGAAATTTATGAGGACAGATGAGTCTGGTTTTAGACACACTGAGTTGAACGTGTTTACTGAACATCCGTTTTCAAATGTCTGAAAGACAGGTGAAAGTACAAGACTGAAAGCTGAGTCAACATAGGAAGAACTGAGAACCACCAGCACAGAGGTAGGTATTATATCCATGGAATTTAATGAGACCAACAAGTATAATGGTGTGATTGTTGTCGTTTATTCTCAAAGAGGACCAAGATGACCACCACTATGCTAGAGTCAAGTTGCAGTGTGTCCGACTTTGACTGACCAGACCAATTAAAGCTCAGAATGCTGTACCACAGGTCAGGCACAAATAGTCCATGTGAATATTTAGAATGAATTCAATAAATTTGTAAATCTCTCATTTGTTTTATGCTACTTCAACTCTGCTTTGTTCATAGAGCACAGCACCTTCTCTAATGAGGCCACGAAGAATCCGATTGCTGCTTCTAGTAAGAAGACAATCTTAGGGACTGGGCCGCCTGTGTGCAGGGTTGTGACTACAGCCTTAAGTGTATCCTCACCTGCTGCTTCATCACTTTCCTGTCACTACAGGAATTCGAGACAAGTAAAAGTGGTAAAGTGGTATGGGTGATTTCTTTTGATTTGTGCATAAATTAGATTAAAGTGAGGCAGAGATGCACAAAGTCACTCTCTCTTACAGAGATGTCACAGTCCAGTGGCAGGGCAGAGTCAAGAAGACTGGTGATGTCTCAAGATGCAGCAGATGATCTTGATGTCTCCAATACCTAACCAAGTTCTAAACACTCCACATACTTGCTTCACGGCCACTGGAACAAGTTGGTCTTATCTGACCATTCTACCTGGTGAAGTCTTACCATGTTTGGGGCAAAGAGCCTTCTAAATCCCCGAAGGTTTTGAGACACCCTCGATTACCCTCAACCAGGTTGAGCCCATTTACTGAAATGGTTTACCAGGGTGTGGCCACTGAACATGCTACACTTTCATGAAACCACTGGTGAGAATTAGGTGGATCACCAGAGGTGGGAATCAGACCTGAAAAGCGCTCAGCGGGCCTCAGACTAGAGGTACTAAACTTCCCTGAATAAACCCTATACCCCAAGGGTAAAAGTGTAGAGAGGAAAAGAGGGGCAAAGATGGAACTGTGTGGGACAACTACAGTTAGGAGCCACGATCTCAATGAAGACTTACTAAAGGAGAATGAGAAGGAGCAATCAGGTTAATAGGAGGAGAATTAGAGAAGAGAGAAAAGAACATCATGGAGGAAAATATGGTCAGCAGTGTCAAGGGCTGCAGAGAATGTGGAGAGAATGAGGTGGGAGAAAAAAACATTGGATTTGACAACTAGTAGATCGTTGGTAACAACAAAGACAGATTATTGGTGGGGTGATAAGGTTGGAAGAGAGATTATAAAGAGATTTGAAGAGAGTGAGAGGAGAGGAAGTGGAAACAACTTGTAAGTAAAGAGTATTTTTGTTATTCTTTCTTAAAGTTTAGTTTCTCAGTATCTATGACCATAATAATCTCTAGTTTCCAGGTGTGAGATAATATTGCCCACTCTCATAACTTGTAAACATCACCTCAGTTGTGCAGTGAGATACAGAGGTGATATAATGTGATTTTTACTAAACTTGTACTGAATGACAATATTGTTAAAGTTAACCTGTGAGGTTATTGATGGCGATATGTCTTCTTTGTCTGTTGCCTTATTGAGCAAGTGGGCATAGTCAGTAAGTGGGGAACATAGAGGGGAATATGATAGTGTAGTGGTGTAATACTGCGTGTGCCCCAACCAGCCTCCACTGAGGCTTGAAGAGATGTAGGGGAGCCCACAAACTGGAATGTTGTGCTAGTCTAGACCGACTCCATCGAGACGTAGGGAAAGTGGCTCCCCAACCCCCGCTTCTCACTGGCCCCTGTGAGAAGATTGATTAGGGAATGTTGCAGGAGTTGGTGTTCCCATTATCAGCAAACCTTTTGAGAAGACTAGAATAGAACAAAGTAAGTAAGATTATTAACTCCTCTGAAGTTGTCTTCCTGTCCTTTGTGTCTGACCAGATCAAGAGTGAACCTGTAAGAGGATGGAGTCCAAAGTCTCTAGTGCCTCCTGTGTGTTATTTGTGAAACAACACCAGTTGCAGATAGCCTTTCCAAAGAGGTGAGCCAAAAAAGGCAGAAAAGATACAAATTCTTAGTGGGTTGGAAGAAATGAGTCATGATGCTTTGAGGACAGAGAAGACATGAGCATGTTTGTAGACAGTAGAGAATAGGTCAATAGACAGGGAGTCAAAGTAAGTGATAGAATGGGGATAAAAGAAAGAGTGATCAATACTGTATTAGAAATGTTGCCATTAAAAAAAAAAAAAAAAAAGAAATGTTGCCATTGACAACAAGAGGAGAAAAAGGAATTAAAGGAAATAGAGCAGTCAGTGAAGAAAAGAAACCATCACTCTTTGGAAATGATATGATGTGCTTAAAGAATATTTGACAATCAACTGTAAAACTACTTGAAATAATTAACAATTTTAGCAAAGTTGAAAGATATAAAATAAACACACCTAAATCATTGGCATTTCTATCTATTACCAACAAAGCCTAGCAGGAAGAAATAGAAAGGAACATTCCATTTAAAGTAACTGTAGACAATATAAAATATCTGGGAGTCTACCTGTCAAGACAAATCCAGGAACTATAAGACAAAAATTACAAATCACTTTTCACAGAGATAAAGCCAGATCTAAATAATTGGAAAAATACCAGTTTCTCATGGGTAGGTTGAGCTAATATAATAAAAATAACAATTCTACCAAAAGTAATTTACTTATTTAGGGCCATATCAATCAAACTACCAAAAATATTTGATAGAGCTAGAAAAGGTAACAAAAAGATTCATGTGGAAGAACAAAAGTTCCAGAATGTCAAAGGAATTAATGAAAAGAAATGCAAGGGAAGTTGGTCTAGTTGTACAGATCAACAAGTGTCTTATAAATCAGTAATCATCAAAACCACTTGGTACCAGCTAAGAAAGAAGAGTGCTGGATCAGTGGAGTAGGTTAGGTACACAAGACTCAGTTGTCAATGATTATACTAAACAACTGTTTGAAAAACCCAAAGACTCCCGCTTCTGGGATAAGAACTCCCTATTTGACAAAAATTGCTGGAGAAACTGGAAAACAGTATGGCAGAAATGAGTCATAGACTAACATCTTACACCATATACAAAGATAAGTCAAAATGGGTACATGATTTAGACATAAAAGATGAACATATACGCAAATAAGAAGAGCAATGAATACTTTATCTGTCATATCTATGGAGAATGGAAGAATTTATGACCAGGAAAAAGATAGAGAACATTATTTTTCAAATTAAATTATTTTATCTGTTTTCAGTGCTCTACAATCATTTCTATATATCTTAGATTTTCCCCCTCCCTCCTTGTCCTACCCCTCTCCCTGCCTGAGACAGCATAAAATTTTAAATAACTTCTACACATACATGCCTGTTAAATACATTGTCACCTTAGTCATGTTGCATAGAAGAATTAAGATGAATGGGAGAAATTATAAAACAAAACAAAATACAAAAGTTAATGGTCTGTCTCATTCT
The DNA here is from genome assembly GCF_028372415.1 of Notamacropus eugenii. Classification (NCBI taxonomy): domain Eukaryota; kingdom Metazoa; phylum Chordata; class Mammalia; order Diprotodontia; family Macropodidae; genus Notamacropus; species Notamacropus eugenii. The sequence continues at coordinate 152,044 of NC_092879.1, read as the reverse complement.
GCCATCAAATTCCACAGTTCTTTTTCGGAATGAAGAAGGCATTTTGCCTCAAGAGTCCACTGGGAATTTTTTCAGTCCTTTCATTGCAAGGAAGTACTAATTCTACCAGAAAAATTCCTCACACACTGTGGTTGTTGCTGTGTACAAAGTTCTCCTGGTTCTGCTCTTTTCACTCAGCATCAGTTCATGTCAGTCTTTCCAGGTCTCCCTGAAGTCTTCCTGTTCACCATATCTTATAGCACAATAGTATTCCATTGCATTCATATATCACAGTTTATTCAGCCATTCCCCAGTTGATGGGCATTCCCTTGATTTCCAGTTTTTGGCCATCACAAAAAGAGCTGTTGTAAACATTTTTGTACATGTGGGACCCTTTCCCATTTTTATGATCTCTGGGTGATGCAGTACTATTATATATTACATATAATACATATGTTACATATATATATATATATATATATATATATATATATATATATATATATATATATATATATATATATATACATATATTATATGAAGCAGTATTGTTGGGTCAAAGGTTATGCACGTTTTTGTAGCCTTTTGGGCATAATTCCAAATTACTCTGCAGAATGTTTGGATCAGCTGACAGCTCCACTTAAAATGAATTAGTATTCCAACTCTCTCACATCTTCTCCAACATTTATCATCTTCCTGTTTTGTCATGTTAGCCAATCTGATAGGAGTGATGTGGTACCTCAGAGTTGTTTTGATTTGTATCTCTCTAATCAATAGTGATTTAGAGCATTTTTTTCATATGGCTATGAAGAGCTTTAATATCTTTCTCTAAAAAGTGCCTCTTCATATTCTTTGACCATTTATCAATTGGGGAATGACTTGCATTCTTGTACATTTGACTCAGTTTGGTAGAGAACGTTATTAAATGCAAAATGAATAACTGTGATTAGATAAAATTTGAAAAAGTTTTTTTCACAAAGCCAATGCAATCTAGATTAAAAGGGAAGCAGAAATCTGAGAAACGTTATTTAGAGTCTGTGTCACTGATAAGACCTCATTACTCAAATATATAGAGAATTGAGTCAAATTTATAAAAGTACAAGTCACTACCAATGGATAAATGGTCAAGGGATATAAAAAGGGAGTTTTTAGACAAAGACATCAAAGGTATCCCTAGTCATGTGAAAAAGTGCTATAAATCACTATTGATTAGAGAGATGCAAATCAAAACGACTCTGAAGTACCACATTTCGCTTATCAGATTGGCTAACATGACAAAACAGGAAAATGATAAATGTTAGAGAAGATGTGGGAAAATTGGAACCCTAATGCATTGTTGGTGGAGTTGTGCATTCATCCAACCATTCTGGACAGAAATTTGGAACTGTTTCCAAAGGGCTATAAAACTGTGCATACTCCTTGATACAGCAATAGCACTACTAAGTCTTTATCTCAAATGTATCACAAAAAGGGGAAAGGACGAACATGTACAAAAATATTCATAACCATTCTTTTTATGATTACAAAGAATTAGAAATTGAAGGGATGCCATCAATTGACAAGTGGCTGAACAAGTGGTACATGAATGTATTTGATTGTGAAATATTAGGTTCATTCAAAGGGTTGCACTTGAGAACGTAGATGGACACATGTAGCTTCAAAGTTACAGGTTACCCAGCCCTGGTTTAGAGGTTGTAGCCTTTATTTCATTGAGAATAATGAAAAGGTGCATAAAATATTAAGGGATCAGTCCGGAAAAGTGTAAAAGAAAACTGTAGATTTCGTCACAAAGTTGTCCCTAAAGAAATAAAGAACAACTTTAGTGACCAGAAAGATGTTCAGTGCTCATGAATAAGTCATGCCAATATAATAAAAGTGACAATATTCCCCAGAGTAATTTAACAATTGAATGCTATAGGAAAGACACTATAGCAATGAAAATGAAGAAGATACTTTGCCCAACTAATTATTTATAGCAACAAAACGTATTTTGGGGAAAAGACCTAGAATATCAAGGGAAATGACCCCAAAAATCTAAGAAGGAAAAGGGTTAACCACATGTTTAGAAGTCAAACCATACAATAAACCAATAGTCATCTAAACCCTAGGAGTGGTTTAAAAAATAGAGAAGCAGATCAATGGAACATACTAAACAGAGAGAATCAACAATAATGAAACCTTAGTTCCAGTATTTGCTAAACCTGAAAACATAAAAGACTTGGGAATGAAGTCCTTATTTGATAATAACTGCTGGGATAACTAGTAAAAAGACAGGGAGAAATTAAAGTTAGACTAACAGCATACATCATATTGAGCAATAGATTTTAAATGAACTTATGACCTCATTGATGATGATATCACAAAAAAAAAATCAGAAAAAAATGGAACACTTACCTTTCTCAATTATAAGGTAAAAGATCTATTATTAAGCTAGTCTTCATAGATCAAGACATTAATTATCCGGTCATACAATTCATAACTTAGACAAGATCTCTTCAAGGCATGGATTATCAGTTTCAGAGTTAAATTAAAAACTATTGCGTTAAAGGGAAAACCTTTTTTGTCTCTACTGCAAAAGGTTATCCTTGAAGAATACCCATCCCTGACAGAGATAGAGGACTGAGTGTCCTATTAGGGCAACTGTATTACAATTATGGCCACATTTTGCAAGCTGAACCATTTTACTGCCAAGAAGATCGTCTTCTGTGGCACTACATTGAATGCATTGGTGGAATCCAACCAGGACAGAGCAAACATTCCTTCTATTCTCTTTGGCATCATCAAAGGTAAAATGTAGAAGGAATTGATGTTCCATAAGCCTTTAGGTGTCAGGAGACCCTTCTTTAACCTGTAGAAGGGTCCATCGCTAATACTCCAATCCCCTAGTTTGAGTAGAACTAGGGGATAGGTCTTACCCATGAGGTTGCCTATGGGTATGGGTCTATTCATTAATGTTCCATTTCGCCACCTGCAATACTTTACTCTGCTAGGTTAATTCATATATAATAGGTTGTTCGACTTTCATTTTCCCTTCTAGAATAGTATATTCTAAACTTACCTATCATTTACAGTGGTAGCTGACAGATCTTCAGTGATGATGACTGGTTAATTGATATATGTCCTCTTTTTCTTTCTTTCTTCAGTTCTTTGAATTAGAAGCTCTAGATTTTGATTAAGACATTTTATGGAGTTTACAATATGAGGTTTCTGTTAAGAGATAAAAATGCATTTTTTCTATTTTTGTTTCACACTCTGATTCATCTAGATGTGTCCAGTTTTAATTTCTGATTTCCTGAAATATGGTATCTAAACTTTTTTTCAGTTAAGACTTCCTAGTAGTACTATGAGTATTAAATCACCTCTCTCATGATCTATTTCCATCTCTTGATTTTCTTCTCAAGTGTCTTGGCTGTCTCATAGAGACAAGGATCTGTGTCTGGTTCTATACAGTTTTCAGTTGTTTTCTAATATGAGCAAATCTTTTTGCAACTACTCTACTAAGCTCTTGGTTCACACTCAGAAATTTTCTTCTAGAGCACTCAGTTTCTTCCCTGCTGTGTTCTCTGAAAATGATAATTTACATTATCATTTTTAAAACTCTTCTTTTGTAATTTTACTCACTTCAAATAAAGTTTATGGAAAAGCTGTCATTTTGTTTGAGACTCCCTCTGCAGTAATTTTAACTTTTTGCTTGAGAGAGAAGCATTTCTGACTGAGGATGATTGCAGAAGATTCACAGTCAGATGTGGAGGGTAAACATAGAGTCCCAGTAACACCAAGGGGAGTATAGGGACCATTGGAACTGGGAGTAGGTTCTCTTGTGTTCTGGACTTGGTGTAGAGAGGAGAGCAGGGTAAGTGGTTCTTGTCGGAAATCTGTCCAAGTATACTGCTGCCAGGTACCCAAAGGCTTGTCTGAATAAAAGTGCTTTAGAAATCCAAAATCCTGGACCTGTAGGACACCTGAGGACATGGGGGGTCAGAGCTGGAAGAGTTTTGGAAGCTGAATGTTCACAGATCTGTAGATCATAGCATGTTAGACTGGGAGGAATCTCAAGGTAGAGCTCCACTGATTATTCTATCTGCTTAAATTAATGACTTTTCTAAGGAAGAATACTTCTTGGTTGAATAAAAAAATCATAACCAATTGAGAACAAGGACCTCTTTGCTTTTGGAAATTCAATTTTGTTTCCAGGTGCATTTTGTACCTCTCATCTACCCTTCCCCAGATACACCACATGCCTCTCCCCATTAAAGGAAAAATAAATAAAAGTAAAACCCTTAGAAACATGTGTAGAAAGCAAAACAAGTTACTCTATTGGCCAAGTCTAAAAAAATGTGTCTCAGCCTGCATTCTGAATTTATTGCCACTTTCTTTCTTAAAGTGGGTGGCACGATTTTTCATGAGTTCTCTGGGAATGGTGGCTGATCATTTTTTTGATCATATTTTCTAAGCCTTTCAAAACTGATTATTTTTACAATATTGTTGTACAAATTTTTCTCTTAGTTCTACTCACTTCACTTTGCCAAATTTCATGTCTTCCCAGGTTTCTGTGAAACAAGTAACTTTACCACTTCTTGCAGAACAACAGTGTTCTAACATATTCTGAGGGCTTATATTGTTCCGCCATTCCCCACTTGATGGATGGCCCCCTCTGATTCCAATAATCTGCTATATGAAAAAAACTGGAAACATCTTGTACATATGGATCTGCTCCCTCTTTCTTTGATATCTTTAGATTGTACCAAATGCAGTATGAAAATTTGTACCTAGACCAAAGAAGGCACTGTGCTCTATGAGTAAAAAGGAATTGAAATAGCTCAAAAGAAACACAAGATTCAAAAACTGAGAAAATCCAACTCAGATGTTCACAGGGACTATTTGTGCCTAACCTATTACATAGCATTCTGAGCTTGTACTGGTCTGATCAGCCAACTCTGACACGCTGGAACTTGACACAATATCATTTTAGTCTTATTAGAGAACAAAATTTTCCACCCAACCAATTAAAATATTCACAGAGCTATTTTGCAGGCATTCTCTTCCCCTAAGCAGGTTTTAGACAAGTATCCAACAAGGAGCTTTAGGCCTTTCTTCTGGGTGAGGTCATCCTGTCTTCTAGTGGGTATATGGCTACTTATCTGCAGAATAAGCAGCTTCAATAAACAGAGGAATGCATTCTATCCATGCCAAGTCCATGAGTCAACAAAGAAGCTCACACACCTTTCTAGACACTGGGGATAAAAATATAATGAAGGAAACAATTCTCAACCACAAATCCAATACACATTACTTAACTCTCCTAAGACGTTCATATGTTCAACTTCTGTCTCTCAGAAGGCATTACATGCGTGCTATTGGTCTGGAATGGAGGCTGCCATAGCAAATGGGGATGGCTCAGTGCAGCTCATCCCCACAAGGTTTCACAAGGTAGAGCCCATGAACTCCTCCAATAGTCGAAGAATCCTATCTATTCTCTGGCCTGCTGTTTTCATTCCTATAGCCTGGTTGGGAAAAGCATCAGTCAATGAACTATTAATTTTCTGAGAATCTCAAAACTTTGACATTGCATGAAAGTTGACACAGGAAACTGTGAATCTCGTCCATAAGACTTATAGATGATGTAGGCAGAATAGGTAACTTTTCAGAAAGAGTGATTTGACCAACACCCAAAATGACCTTTCCCCCATCCCCAAATCTCTCTACCATTGACTTGTAGCTGCACTCATTCACAGTGATGTAGCAGGGGAAAGATCTCCCTCCTTGCCTAATTCTTCTCTTGGTTCTCCTTTCCTTCTGTGTTTGGACTTAATCAGCATCTATCATACTTCGACGGGGTGGGAATAGAGTGGGAGCTGATCTGGGCAGAGCTTCTACAAATTTGGGGGTTACTATAAACTAGGAATGACTTCAGGATGAAAACAGTACCCTTTCATTACTATTTTCCTCTATTTTTCTTGTAAAATGAAAGAGCACAGTCTACTTCTGCTGCTTATTGAAAGGAAATGGGGGTGGGAGAAGAAATGTCAGAAAAGCCTCTACAGCAGGAGGGGATTCCAATATTGGTCTCAGGAAAGAATATAGAGGTCAATTTGTACATCTCTCCTGGGAATGTGGTGTATGATGTGGGGATTGTGGTGATGGGTGCTGAAAGAGTCCAGTAAGGATTACTGTGCTTCTACACACTTAATTTGTATTCAGCCTTGCCTGGATTTTCTTTTTTCATTCAAGAGGAAGGTAGTACTGCCAAACTCTCTACAGTAGGAAAAAATTTCAACATGGGCTCTCAGCAGGAGCCCCTCCCTTCGAACTGTGAATCTCTGTTCATTATCTGTGAAGGCAGCTGAGGGATGGCAGTATTAACTGATCCTACTCACCTTTTGCCATGGAGACTGGTCTGTTTCCAAGAAAACCCGAAATTCTGAATTTCTGGCTTTCATGCTAGATAAATTCCTATGAGACTCCTGTTTTTACCCCTCAGCCTATACGAAAGATGGGTGTCTACTTTACAAAATCTGGGTGGTAGGTTTCTAAAATTAATTAATTTATTATATTATGTGCTATTATATGTTAAGTAACACTATATAATACAATAATTACTAATACATAATAATTATTAACATGCTATTTATTATATTATACAATTAATTAATTTTTTTATCCATCCTCCCATTTTATTTACTTACTTTTACTAAGTCTACCACTATATTAAACACAATTTTCTGAAAGACAATTACATGAGGTGAAGTAAATGATACTTACTGATCATCATGGGGAAAACATGCATTGCCGAACTCCATAAGTTCTGATTGCCACAGAGCTCCCTATCCCCTCCAGGTCTAGCTCATTAAACCCCGAGAAGAGATTTAGCAGGTGTCCTTTGGGGATATGACCTGCCAGTGTGAGTGGGGACTCTAAGTTTATACTGCACATGGATCATGTCAGGTGAAGTTAAAAGACTCCCGAGATGTTATTATTCCTCTTATTCAAGTGAGAAAACTGAAATTTTGAGAGGCTAGGGGACATATCCTCATCACAGACCTATCAAAGGTCAGAGAAAGAAGTGGAATCCATGTTCCTTCTGACCCGAAGTATACACAGCACATCATGTACTTCGTTACCTTTTCCTTTTAAAAAAAAAAATTTCTAATTTAGTCATTTTCTACTGTTCCCTTCTCCAACACACTGTCATTTATAATGGAGAAAAAGTAAGAAAAACTGCCCGACACTCACCAGAACTGAACATATACATATACAGTCTACATACATATATGTGTGTGTATTTTTTCTACCTTTAGATCTTGGCTCTGTATAAAGAGGAAAGAAAATTGCTCGGGGTCAGGGCCCAAGCCCCCTGGATCCCCCTGACCCACGGGCCTCTAATCTGTGGGCCCTGAAGGAGGGAGACCAGAGACAAGATGATCCAAGCAACAACCCTTTATTCAGCTGAGGGTTAGGGTTTATAAAGGCTGTATCCACCAATCACATACATGCTGAGCTCATCCCATTACTTCACCATCTCATGACTATTCCACATCCTTACACCTGCAGTAAGTAAGGAAGCTTATCTTGTTCCTGCAGCTAGTTCCTGGGTTCCCAGGCTCACGTGTAACTTTACTGTACAGAGCATCAGTATCTACAGGAACATCAGGTTCCAGGGTCACACAGAGCTTCTGCCAGGGTGTGCGTCAGCACCGTTCCCACGGGAACACGCTTTGCCTCTGACTTGCACCCCCTGCGACCCTCTGGGCCCCTTACAGAAAATCAATTGCAACTTAAAGAAACATTAGTAATTATTAAAATTCCAAGGTATATTATGGGTACCATCATTAAGTATATAATCCCATCAGCATCTCATAGTTGCTTTAGGAGTTACTGTGCCACTTAGTCAGGCTGGACAGAGGATTCTGGCATTACAACTGTGAAGGACATTAGGGGTCATCTAGCCCAATCTACTCATTCTACAGTTGAGCAAACTGAGACGGAGTAGGGAGAGTGAATGGTCCAAGGTCATATAGGCACAAAGCATAAGAAGCAGGATTTGAACACAGGTCTGGAGACAACACTACTGCCTCTTCTTTTCAGTGAAAAGCTAAATCTCTAAGGGTAACACTTAACCCCTACTAATTATTTAGATTGTGTCTAGATCAACACGAGGAGAGTGTAAAGAAAAATTATATTTTAAAAAATCAGGTTAACAATAAAACAAATATTAGGCTGGCTTTATTTTAGCTGATGAAAAGTGTAACTCACAGAGGAGTGGTGCTGGAACTCATTACCTCGTATATTGTAGCCATTTAATAAATACCTGTAGGGTTGATTCAACCCATAAAGAGTCAAGAGAAATCAGTGTCCCTCTCCAGTGTTGTCCACCTCCCCAAGGACCATGGTAGAGGTAGAAGACTTCCAAAGACTACAAAGGGGAGAAAGTGTGTCAGAGACTTGGGGCTGATGGTGTGTGTATGTGTGCTGGCTGGTAAGGAAAAGCAGGGATTTGTTTGGTACAATTACAGCATTACATAGAAACTCCTAAAATTAATTAAGTGAGGAGGGTTAATTATTTCAGTTACTAATCATAGAGGAAGCATACTGTGGGGGTATCCTTAGCAATATTCCCTCACCCACAATGCCTCAGGGCTACTCCTTAAACCAAGAAGGGAGATGTAAGAGAAGTCCTCTGAGAACCTCACCTGCCATAGTGAATGTGGATTGGGAGAGCAGATCCAAGCCTGTCCTACACATGCATGATCTCACTTGAATCCACAGAAACACACACACACACACACACACACACACACACACACACACACACACACACACCCTGCTGTAGTATTATAGTCTTTATTTTACAAAAGAAACTAAGACTCCGAGAGTCTTTCTGTCCAACACCCCATGCCTCAAGTTGGCAGCAAGCTAAGGTGGAGCCAAGATGGTGGAATAAAGGCAGGGATTGCTTCTGATAGATGATTTTGTGTAATCTCAGAGCTCTGTCATTAGACAGGTAGATGGCATAGTGGATAACACAGGAAGAGTGATCTTCCAGAGTGCAAATCCATTTTCACATACTTAATAAGTGTGTGACCCTGGCCAAGCCACTTAACCCTGTTTGCCTCACTTTTTCTTCTGAAAATGAACTGGAGAAGGAAATGGCAAATCCATCCAGTGTCTCTGTGAATAAAACCCTAAATGGGGTCGTGAAGAGTCAGACATAACCAAATAACCACCACAACAAGAATTCCCTCAATTCCCAGAATGGTTAAAGGTCAAACAGGATTTAGAATCCTGAACCTGGAGTTAGTAAGGCCTGAATTCAAGTGAGACTTCAGAGAATTGGTAGGTGTGTGGCCCTAGACAAATTTCTTAACCTCTTTTTGCCTTAGCTTTGTCTTGTATAAAATGAGTGTGATAATAGGTCTTACCTTGAGGCTATAATGCAGAGATAAAATGAGATCTTATCTGTCAAGCACTTTGCTAACTTCAAAGGACTTTACATCTATCTTACTTGGGCCTTTCCAATTCTCAGCTTCTGTGATGTAAAGGCCACTCCTACTTTTCCCCTTCCTTGTTGAAATGGATCTCCCACTTCTGATATCCCTTCTTCTTAGAGCTGACATTCTCTTCCCCAAACCTGTGCCCATCCCTGACATCTTGTGTTGTAAGGGCCCCTAGGCTATGAAAATATGTATTTTTAGGCCCTGGCCATCTCCCAATTTCTGGTGATCTAAGATTCTTCCTATCACATGATCTAGGTTTCCATTAAAATCAAACATATTTCTTCAACTGCCTCCATTTGCTGACCTTTGAAGTAGGAATAACATTAAGTTCTATCACACAGGGTTATAGTGGAGACCACATGAGATGAGAGACATAAAGCACTTTTTAAAACTTTAAATGTTACTTCTGGGAGCTAAGATGGTGTAATAGGCAGTAAGTCATTCTCACCCTTCCTGACCTCTCAAAACTCAACAAATATCTCCCCAGGAAAAATCCTGGAAGAGTGGAGCTAGGAAAAATGGGGAGGAGCATTCAATTAGCCTGAGAGTACTGGGGGATCACCAGGAAAGGTACCTCTTGCTTTCGTGAAGGGGAGTGCAGTCCAGGACCAGAGGCATTCCAGCAAGCTCTACCTCAGCAAACCACAGGGAGATACCGAGCCCCAGGGTGGTGGAGCAGGCAAGTGCCAACCCCAGGACCACCGGGTATCTTGGCACAGTCAGGGGAGGTGGAAGTCTCCAGATTGGAGAACCATCACAAGCACCAGCAGGCAGGTAAGCATTCACCAGTAGCTGACCACCAGCAGCTGACCCACATGTGCTTCAGCCCAGCTCTGGACAGGTAAGCGTTCATCAGTAGCCATAGTCCTCATGTTTCCACACAGATCTAGGTAGGCAGTCATCCCCCAGCAATCAGCACTGTAAGCTTCAGCACAGATCTGGATGGGGAGGCATCCTGCAGAAGCCAAACTGTCCCATGCTTGAACACAGATCCCCATGGTCAAATGTCCTCTAACAACTGAACCTCCATGTACTTCAGTGCAGCCCCAGTCAAATAGGTGTCCTCCAGTGGCCAAGATTTCATACTCAAATGGGGAAAGAAATCTACCTTATACTATAGGAAGCAGGAGAGGGAAGGGAAAAGAAAAGGAACGGGGCCTGATAGAAGGGAGAGCAGACTGAGGGAGGCAGAGATCAGAAGAAAAACCCAGGTGAGGAGGAAAAAGGAGAAAGGAGAGGGAAAAATAGAAATGGTGGGGGAAGGCAGGGGGATAGGGTGAAAAGATAGACACAGTTGGTAATCATAACTGTGAATACGAATGGAATGAACGCTCCCATAAAATGAGAGCAAACAGCAGAGTAGATTAAAACTATAATCCAACAATATCTTCTTTATAAAAAATATATATTTGAAGCAGAGAAATACATACAGAGTAAGGAGAAAAGGCTGGAGAAGAATATGTTATGTTTCAGATGAAGTTAAAAAAAAAGCACGGGTAAAAATTCTGATCTCAAATAAGGCAAAAGGAAAAATATATCTAATTAAAAGGGATAAGGAAAAAAACTACGTCCTACTAACAGGTTCCGTAAGCAGTGAAGTAATATCATTACTGAACATCTATTCACCAAGTGGTATGGCATCTAGATTCTTAGAGGAGAAGTAAGGGGAGTTACAGGAAGAAATAGATAACAAAATTATACTTGTGGTTTCCTCAGCTTCTCCCTCTCACAACTAGATAAATTTAAACAAAAAACAAAGAAGAAATGAATCAAGGAGGTGAATAGGATTTTAGAACAGTTAGATATGGTGAAACTCTGGAGAAATTTGAATGGGGATAAAAAAGTTGCATACCTTTTGTCTCATCAGTACATGGTACCTACACAATAACTGACCATGTAAAACCTCACAATACAATGCAGAAAGGCAGAAATATTAAATGATTCCTTCCACATCATGATGGAATAAAAATTACATGCCATGAAGGGCCATGGAAAGATAGACTAAAAATGAATTGAAAACTAAATAATCCAATCTTAAAAAATGAGTGGGTCAAACAATAAATTATAGAAAGAATAACTTCCTCAAAGAGAACGACAATAATAAGACAACATACCAAAACTTATGGGATCCAGTCAAAGAGGTTCTTAGGGAAATTTTTATATCTCCCAATGTTTACATGGACAAAATAGAGAAAGAGGATATCATTGAATTGGACATGCACTTTAAAAAGCTAGAAAAAGGACAAACTAAAAATCCTCAATTAAATACCAAATTAGAAATTCTGAAAACCATAGGAGAAATTGATAAAACTGAAATTAAAAAAACTGTTGAACTAATGAATAAAATCAAGACTTGTTGTTATGAAAAAAGCAATAAAATAGGTAAACTTCTGGTTAATTTGATATTTAAAAAGAAGAAAAACAAATTACCAGTATCAAAAATGAAAAGCCTGAATTCAGCATCAATGAAGAAGAAATGAAAACTGTAATTAGAAGCTGTTTTGCCCTCCATGTCAATATTTAACAATCTCAGTGAAATGAAAAAATATGTTCAAAAATATAAATTGCCTAGGTACACAGAACAGGAAATAAAATACTTAAATTGCCCATTTCAGAATAAGAAATTGAATAAACTATGCAGGAACTCTCCAAGAAAAAATCTTCAGAGTCAGATGGATTCACAAGTGAATTCTATCAAACATTCAAAGAACAATTAATTCCAATATTATATAAATTATTTGGGAAAGTGTGCAAAGAAGTAGTTTTACCAAATTCTTTTTATGATATAAATGTGGTGCTGATACTTAAACCGGGAAGAGAAAAAACAGAGAAAGAAAATTGTAAACAAATTTCCCTAGTGAATATAGATGCAAAAGTTTTATATAAAATGTCACCAAAGAGATTACAGTACCTTGTCATGAGAATAATACACAATGATGAGGTAATATTTATACCAAGAATGCAGGGCTTGTTCAATATTAGGAAAGCTCTCAACTTAATTGACCACATTCATAAAAAAACTAACAGAAATCATATTATGATCTCAATAGAAGCAGATAAAGCCTTTGAGAAAATAAAACATCCATTTCTATTAAAAACAATAGAGAACATAGGAATAAATGGAGTCTTCTATGCAATAATAAGCAGCATCTATCTAAAACCATCAGTAAGTATTATAAGTAACGCTCATAAGCCAGAAACATTTCCAGTAAGATCAGAAGTGAAACAAGGATGTCAATTGCCACAATTGTTATCCAATATTGTACTAGAAATATTGGCTTTAGTAATAAGAAAAGAAAAAGAAAATGAAGGAATTAAAAGAGGCAAAGAAAAATCAAAGCTATTACTTTTCAAAAATGATACGACGCTGTATACATAGAGACTACTAGAGAATCAACTAAATAGCTGCTTGCAATAATAAAGAACTTTAGCAAAGTTGCAGGATATTAAATAAACCTACACAAATCATTGGCATTTCTTTATATAACTTACAAAGTCCAGCAGCAGGAGAGAGAAAGAGAAATGTCATTAGGGTTACCTCAGGCATTTGAAAATATTTGGAATTCTATCTGCCAAGACAAACCCAGGAACTATATGAACACAATTACAAAACACTTTTCACACAAATAAAGTCGGATTTAAATAACTGGAAAAATATCAGTTGCTCAAGGGTGGGATGAGCTAATATAATAAAAGTGACAATTCTGCCTACATTAATTTATTTATTCAGTTCTATAACAATCAAATTACCAGTTTTTTTGTAGAGCTGAGAAAAGATAATAACAAAAATCACTTGATAGAACCCAAGTTCCAGAATATCAAGGGAATTAATGAAAAGAAATGCAAAGGGAGGTGGCTTACCTGTTCCAGATCTTAAATTGTATTATAAAGCACCAATCAACAAAAGTACTTGGGACTGGCTAAGAAATAGAATAGTGATTCAGTAGAATAGGTCAGGTACACAAGACACAACACTCCATAACTATAGTAATCTACTGCTTGATAACCCAAAGACACCGGTTTCTGGGATGAGAACCCACTATTTAACAAAAATGCTAGGAAAACTAGAAAAAAATACAGCAGAAAGCAGGCCTATACCAACATCATACATCCTATACTAAGATAAAGACAAAATGGGTACGTGACTTAGACATAGAGACTGATGCTATAAGTCAACTAGGAGAGTAAGGAATAGTTTGCCTATCAGATTTATAGAAGAATTTATGATTAAGCAAGAGACAGAGAAAATTAAAAATGCAAAATAAATAATTTTGATTACAATAAATTGAAAAGCTTTTGCATCAACAAAGTTAGTGAAACCAATACTAGAAGGGAACCAGAAAGCTGGGAAACAATTTTTACAACCAGTGCCTGTGATAAAGGTCTCATTTCTGAAATAAGCAGAGAACTGAGTCAAATTTACAAGAATACAAATCATTCCCCGCTTGATACTTTTGACCTAGTGACACCACTACTAGATCTGTATCCCAAAAGAGACTTAAAAGAATGAAAATGGCCTGTACATACAAAATATGTAAAGTAGGTCTTTTCTGGGGGTAAATAATTAGAAATTGAGGGGATACCCTGATCGGTTAGGGAATAGCTGATCAAACTGTGGTATATGATTATGATGCAATACAATTGTGCCTTAAGAAATGATGAGCAGGATGCTTTCAGAAAAACTTGGAAAAACTTGCATGGGTCGATGAAAAGTGAAATATACTTTGTAAAAAGTAACAGCAATATTATAAGATGATCAACTGTGAATGAGTTAGCTGTTCCCAGCAATATAGTGACCCAAAACTACTCTAAAGTATTTTATGGTGAAAAATGTTATCCAGTACCAGAAAAAGAATTGATGATGTCTGAATACAGACTGAAGCATACCATTTTTTTTACTTTCTTTATTTTTCTTGAGATTTTTGTGTCTCTTTTCTTTGACAACATGACTATTATGGCTACGTTTTGCATGACTACATATCTATCAATTATTACCCGTGTAATTGCTTGCTTTCTCAAGTATAGAGAGGAAGACAAAATTTGGAACTCAAAGTTAGGGAAAAATAAAATACTAACTAACTAAATAAATAAATAAAATTGGAAAACACTTGAAAAATAAATGCTGAAACCTGTCTTTGCACGTAATTGGAAAAAATTATTAAGCACAAAAGAAAAAAGATCAGCAGTAAAGTTTCAGAGGGCTTAGAGCCCTTGGCCTTCAGTCAGAAACAGCTCCGCTCAAACATGACCTTGGTACTTCCCAGGTTTGTGACATGGAGGAGGCTCTTCAGCTCTCCTTGGCTCCCTTTCCTCTCCTCCCTAATGAGGATCATAAGAGTACCCACCTTACTGGTCTGTGGTGAGGGTAATAGGAGGCAATATTGGCCAAGGGCTTTCCCAGCCTTAAAGCTCTTAATAAATGCTAGCTAGTTTCAATATTCTGAAGGTCCTCCTATCCCCAGCATCCTGTGTTATTCCAGCCTCTCCTCCTTCTGATGTAGTATGGTGTAAAGGGCTCTGCCATCATTGATTTCCCTTCTTCCAAGGGGCCTGTCATGTCTAACACTCTGTGTCATCTCCCAGACTAGACACTGCGTATTCCAATCTCTCTAACAGCTTTGACATGCTTTGATCCAAGGTCCCACCCTAATTTGAAAGTCTAGGATTTGCTTTTAATATTTTTTAAAAATTTTTTAATTAATTTTATTTATTTTCGGTATTCTACAATCACTATCATATAACTTAGATTAGTATTTTTCCCTCCCTCTCCCCTCCCTCCCAGAGACGGAATACAATTTTATATAGGTTCTACACATACATTCCTATTAAATATATTTTCACTATAGACACGCTGTGTAGAAGAATTAAAATGAATGGGAGAAATCATCTAACAAACCAAAACGCAATACACACACAAAAAATGATCTGCTGCATTCTGTGATTGAAATCCCTAGATCTTTCTCTGGATGTGGAAGGCATTTTGCCTTAGAAGACCATTGGGAATTTTTTTTCAGTCCTTGCATTGCTACGAAGTTCCAGGTCCACCAGAAAAAACCCTCACACACTGTGGTCGTTGCTGTGCACAGAATTCTCCTGGTTCTGTTCCTTTCATTCAGCATCAGACCATATAAGTCTTTCCAGGCCTCTCTGAAGTCTTCTTGTTCATCATTTCTTATGGCACAATAGTATTCCATTACATTCATATGCCATAATTTATTCAGCCATTCCCCAATTGATGGGCATTCCCTCGATTTCCAGTTTTGGGTAACTACAAAGAGTGCTGTTATAAATATTTTTGTACATGTGGGAACCTTACCCATTTTTGTGATCTCTTGGGGATACAGTCCTAGAAGCGATATTTCTGGGTCAAAGGGTATGCAAATTTTTGTAGCCTTTTGGGCATAGTTCCAAATTTCTCTCCAGAATGGTTGGATCAGCTCATAGCTCCACCAACAATGTATTAGTGTTCCAATTCTCCCACATCCTCTCCAATATTTATCATCTTCCTTTTCTCTCATGTTTGCCAATCTGATAGGTGTGAGGTGGTACCTCATTTTAATATTTTTTAAAATTATTATTTTAATTTATTTTATATATCTTAACCACGCAGGCATTTCAAAGGACAACGGTGATTCCATTCAAATTCTGTCAGCTGAACACCTTACTTTTAAAAAACTGATTATTTTAAACTTAAATACAAAAACAAGTACACAACAAGAATATAAAAAGTAACATGAAAACTTAAAAATTAAACTTAAATACAAAACAAGAAAATAAAAAAGAATTACCACGTGCACAATAGAAGATAAAAAACCTTCACTTCTGCAAAAGATTCTGCATTCATTTCCAATCATAATAACATCAATACTTGTCTTACCTGGTGATGGTACTACACAGAATTACATTTTTGATTCTCCTTTTTCGTTTATTTATATAATCCACTCTGTTTTCATGTTCTCTTCTGGGCTTTGTGTTGTAGGATCTAAGTTTTAATTTACAGCCACAATAAAGACCTGAAATAAATTTTATCGAAATATAGCTTTTATCATAAGTATTTTGAGCTAGTGTTTAACAATTTATTCAATCCTTGCCCTTGCGTCGTTTCCCTGAACAGAGAAGAATTACAATCTTGTTTTTAAACTGCTTCTGGTCCATATATTTGTGTGTAATAAGAACTCTCTTATGAGGCAAGTGAACAGAATGCCTAGCCTGGTTAGGAAGACTCATCTTCCTGAGTTCAAATCCAGTCTCAGAAATTTACTACCTGTGTGACCCTGGGCAAGTCATGAAAAGAGTCAAAACGTAAGTAAATGACAGGCCTTCCTAGGTACTATGATCTAAGAAGCAAGGTGTTTACTGCTTTCCTGGCCTGTGCTCTGTTCTGTGAGTAACGACCAGAAATCTTTTCTGCCCTGCACTGTGAGGAGGGTCGGTCCCTGTCCCACTGTGGCCACAAGCTCTGAGGTGCTAGTGTTCCTCCTTGGCCTGGGCCTGCCAGGTAGGACTGCGACCTGTGCCTAAATACACGCAACGCAACAGAGGCCTGCCCCAGTACCAAGAAAGAGACCCCTTACAGCGTGGAGGCTGACAGCTATGGGAACAGCTGCTGCCACTGCCTAGTGGGCCCCAAAGCTGGCACTGGGTTTGGAAGGAGGTGGTCTGCACTGTGGCCTGCTCGGGACTGTGCCCCACTCTCACCCCACTGGGACAGCACTTTCATGCCCACCTTCCAAGTTGTCTGGAGCTGGAAAATTATTTCATGCTCTCCTTTTGTGGGTTCTGCTGCTCCAGAATTCGTTTTATAGCTTTATTTAAGGTGTTTGGAAGGGTCTGGGGAGAGAGCAAGAGAGTCACCACCTTTTCTCAGCCATCCTGTCTGTACCCCTGAAATGGTTGTTTATTAAAAAAAAAAAAGTCATTCCCCGAAGATGAATGCTGTCAATGAATTAGAATGAAGGAGAGGTAGTGTTGTACAGTGGGCAGAGAGCCAACCTAACAGCCAGGAAGACATGTTCAAATCCTGACTCTGACATTTCAGTTCTGTACCTGGGAAAAGTAGCTTAACCTCTGTGGGCCCCAGGCAATTCTGAGAATTTAAGAGGCAGAGATGGAGCTGACCTATATGTGTGGTGGCTCTTTTTGACCTCTAATACATCATAGCTGCCAACTCAAAAGGAAAATGATGTGTAAGAATTTATGAAAGAGTCTAAAGGCAATTTTGAAAAGCTGCTCATTTATTTTAGCTAGGATTTATGATTTGTGTTTTTCAGGTTGTCCCTCCTCCTTCCCATTCAAGGAAGAAAAATAAAACTCTTCCTGCAAACATGCATAATTCACAAAACAACCCATTGGTGATATCTAAAAATGTATGTCTCTGCCTTTTAAATTAATCATATCTCTGACAGGACTCTGTGATGTCTTTCATCTTCAGTCTTTTAGATTTAGGGTTTACCATGGCGTTGATCAGAGTCCCATAATTCAAAATGATCTCTTCTCTATAATGCTAATGTCACTGTTTAAATTATTCTGCTATTTCTTTAGCTAACTTCACTCTGCATCAATCAGAGTGGTATTTTTAAGTTCTTCTGAAACTGCCCATTTTTTTTCATTTCATATGACATAATAGCATTACATTACATTCATAAACCTCAATTTGTTTAGCCACACGCTAGTGGAAGAACACAACCATAGGTTTCAATTTTTGGCTACCATGAAAAGAGCTTTGCTAGAAATATTGTTGCGCATCTCAATGTATTTCCACTTTCTTGAGTGACTTTGAAGTATAAGTCCAGTAGTGGAATATCAGCGTCAAAGGGCATCTACAGACTAATAACATTTGGGGATATACTTACAAATTGCTTTCCAGAATGACCAGATCACTTTACAACTTCACCCATAGTGCACTGGCATTCCTATTTATCCACAGCTCCTAAAGTTGCTTTAATTTACTTTTTCTAATTTTTAATGTTTTTGAACATTTTTCAAATGTTTGTGGAGAATTTAGATTTCTTTCTTTCAAAATTATTTGCTGATATCTTGGACAATCTGTTGGTATTTTACACTTAGTCTTATAAATGTGAGTCCATTCCTTATATAATTTGAATATGTAGCCTTTATCAGAAAAATTTCCTGCAAAAATTCCACCCCCACCCTCGGTTATTTCTCTCTTCTTATCTATAGTGGATTTTTATCTGCTAAACTGACATCTCATTTCTGACTTGGGTGCACTACTTTGGACTCACTGAATGAATTTTCTACCATGGCCCCGAATATTCATGACTGGGAAAATCACCTCACCCTGCAAGATTCCGTGAGCCTTGGTATTCTACTTCATCACCACTCTCTGTCTCAGTGACTGGAGGGCAGAGCCGTGAAAACCTTCATGGAATGAGAGAGCTGAGATGAAATACTTTCATTTGTCAACTGGCTGTACTACTTTGGGACCTCCCTAATTTTTCTATCATTCCCCTTTGGAGGACCGTTCCTGAAGCCTCCCCCTACTGCTCAAATTCCTTTGGTGTGTTCCCTTCTGTTACCTGAGGGCTAGGGCAGTCTTTTTTTCATATATCTATTCCCAGACCTTAGCACAATGCCTGGCACATAGTAGGCACTTAAGAAAATATCACTGACTGTCTGACTAATTTTATAGAACCTCTACTTTATCTTTTATCTTCTATGATCGTATCTATTGCTTGATGAGTCGTGAACTCTTCCCCTATCCGTAGATCTGAAAGGCAATCTCTTCCTTGGTGTTTAGATTTGATTATATTGCGACCATGTATGTTTAAGTCATGTACTTATTTAGAGATTATCTTAAAGTAAGATATTGGTTCAAAACCTTTATATCAGAGTGCTGTCCATTTTCCTAGTATTTTTCTTTAGTACTGAGTCCTTCCCACAGTAAATGTAGTCTCAGTTTATTAAACATAATGTTACTTTGATTGTTTGCTCCTGATTATTGGATATCTTGATCTGTTTCACTAATAAACCTCTCAATTGCTTATTCACTACCAAGTCATTTTAATTATGATTGCTTTATAATATAGTTTGTGATCTTGTATTGACAGGTCCCTTCCTTGATACTTTCTTTTCATTGTTACCACTGAGATCCCTGACATTTTCTTCTTCCATATCAGAGTGTTAATTATTTCTCTAGTTCTATAAAATGTAATTCTAGTAATCTGCTTGGTACAGTATGGCTTAAGTAAATTAATAAAAATTAATTAATTAATTAAAATTTATTGCAATGGCTCCACCTATCCATGAACAAATAACATCCATCTCATTATTAAATCCATCTTTATTTCAGCAGAGTTTTTTATACTCGGATTCACTTTGATGCAGCTGGATAAATACACTTGAAAAATTATATGTCTTCTGTAGTTACTCTGAATACACTTTCTCTTTCTAGCTCTTCCTGCTGGGTTTCCCTGGTGAAATATAGGAATGTTGATAATTTCCTGAATTTATCAATTACTTGAATGTTTTATGTGACTCTTTAGGTTTTTCTAAAGAAGTCACCATATCACCTGCCAAAGAATAGAAGGAACTATTGTTTCTTCTTTGTCTATGCACATTCTCTCTCTTTCTCTTTCTTGTCTTATTGCAATAACAACAACTTGAAAAGTACGTGAAATAATAGTGTCAATATTGAGCATCCTTCCTTAACTGTGATTTTATTGAAAAGGCTTCTAACTTGTCTTCATTACATAATTACTGTGCTGGGAGTTAGAAAGGTATTATTTATTAGGTTAGAGAAAGTTCTATTTATTACTAAGCTTTCTAGAATATTCAAATCAAATCAGAGCTGGATTTTTTCAAAAAGGCTATCACCTCTTGATATGGTCATATGTTTATTTTATTCATATTATGAACATGATGTAACATATTTACAATCTGTCTGAAGTTGAATGAACCCTACATTTTTGGTGATGTTATTGTTCAGTCATTTCAGTCATGCCTGACTCCTTCTGACCCCATTTAGTGTTTTCTTGGCAAAAATGAAGTAGCAGTTTGTCATTTACTTCTCCAGCTTTGTTTATTGAGGATGAAACTGAGGCTAAAAGGGTTAAGTGACTGGCTCAGGGTCACAAAGCTAATATGTTTCTGTGACAGGATTTGAACTCATGTCTTCCTTACTATGGGACACTAAAACCTTGTCCGGAATGAGTCTTGCTGGTCTACATCAAGATTTGGTGAAATTTTACAATATGATCCCTTTCAGGAGATAGGAGTCATAGGCTGACTTCACTGAGGGCCAAAGCACAATGTAGAGCAGAGAGGAGGGAAGAGGAGATGCAGATCTAATAAGGAACACTCACATGTATGAAAACCATACTTATAATAAATCACTAGGTATGTCCACAGTGGATAGGCATATGATTTTGAATCTGAAAAAGCCAAGTTGGTGTCCCGTTTCAGGCACTACCTAGCTGTTTTAAGATGGGGAAATCACTTGACTTCTCAGTGCTTCAGTTTAGTCATCTATAAAATAAGGGAAATGAGATCCTCAAAATGAGAGGGATTTCGTTAGGACGAAATGAGGTAACAAAGACAGAGTTTTACAAATCTAAAAATGCTGTGTAAATATGAACTATATGCATTTTCCTAACTGCTACCACTAGTACCACCACCACTGCTGTCACTACAATTATTACTACTAGTGCTAATACCTTTTCTCGTCCTTCTTTCTTCTTCTCCTTCTTCTTTTACTACTACTACTACTACTACTACTACTACTACTACTACTACTACTACTGCTGCTGCTGCTGCTGCTGCTGCTGCTACTGCTACTACTACTTCAATTAGAACAGCAAGTGATAGTGGGAATTGAGTAAACCATGCTGACTCTATCCTTGACCTAATTCTACAGTTCCTTTGGGTCTAGTTCAATTTCTGTCTTCTGAAAAAACTTTGGTCAATTATGAGAATTGTTAGAAAACTTTATTGCATTGTTTGAACTGAGCCCTGTGTGGCTGTTAAGCTGGACCACCGCTTTTACTTGCTGATTAGAGACCCTTGACCACGGACCTAGGTTATGCTGTGCAAGGGGATTTCTCACTATTACAAATCTCAAGCAACCCATATGTCTTATTTGAAAACTGGTCCCAAATTGGTCAACAAGTTATTTCCATATTCCTTTGATTGAATATGACACTTGCCATGACTGTAGGTAGGCAGAGTAGAACACTAACTTTAAGTCTGATTTCAGGGAATTATACCTTTTCACTCACCCTCTCCAAACTTGGAAAGTGCATAATCTTTCCTCCAATTTGACAGCAGATTACCTAATTTTGTATCCTGCTTAATCGTTTTCTTTTAATTAAATGGTCTTATTTGATTAATTCTTTTCAATTCACGAAAATCTGTCTTCCTTTGTATTCAAAGTCCAGTGTTAATGTTGAGGAAGCCCTGCTACTCGTTTTTTTTGTTTTAAAGAAATTGGAATGCATTGATTAATAAGTCAATATTCTTGGGAACTTGAGCCTTTGCTTTTTCACTCATTTGATCTTTCACCCACAATACTACTGCTGCTGCTGCTGCTACTACTACTACTACCACCACCATTACTACTACCATTACTACTACTACTTGTAGTACTACTACTCTACTGCTACTCCAATTGTTATTATTAATATTATCAATATTATTACTTACAATGGATTTTGGCTTAATTGAAATACGCCCTCCATACAAATTCAAAGTGATCCTGGCCAAGACTACCTTCCCATGAGATGCTCCTTACACCTGGAACTGGTCTTGCTTCTCATATCATGTTTCAGAGGCTACCATAAACGTTGCTCAATGTAAGAATCTTATATTCTTTTAATCACCCTGCCACTGCCTTACAAATGAAAGGTTAAGAAGAAAGAAAAGAAAAGCCAAGATGGTGGAGTAAGAAACTGCTCTCACCCTCCCTTGTTGACCTCTGAAAGACCAGAAAATATCGCCCCAGGTAAATCCCTGGAACAGCTGAGTCAGCAGAAAGATGGGGTACAGCAATCTTGTAGCCCAGGAAGTTCGGGGAATTTACAGGAAATTCCTCCTTTTTCTGGGGTTGGAGGAGCAGTACGGGATCAAGTGCATCACCCCACAGAAGGACCACTGAGTTAGTAGGGTGTGAAAGTACAATTTGCATCATAAAGAAAGACACTTTCCACACTTCTCGCAGATGACATATCTCTAGGTTGATATTACAAACAATGGAATAGATGCCTGTATTTCCCCATCAGTCCTCAGAAAACCCTCATTTGGTTCATTTATCTCCCTCCTCCATCTTCCCAGGTCTCTCCTTGTTTTGGTGGCTAAACTCTTTGAGAAGGCTTATCTGCAAGAGATGTCCACACTTGTTTTACTCTTATTCTCATCTTGATTCTTTATAGTCTGGCTTTGACCATAACATTCATTAGAAAATGCTTTTCCCAGAGGTACTAAATCTACGTTAATTGTGAAATCCAATGGCTTTTTCTCAGTCCTCACCCTTTTTGACCTCTCTGTCCATATTTGATACACTTTTCTATCTCAAATTTCCTCCTTCTCTCATGTTTCTTTTTCTACGTGTCTATTCACACCTTCTCACAATCCTTTGCAAGCTTTTCATCCAGGCTCACTCAGCATGGGTGTCCCACAGGGCTTGTCCTGAGTCCTCCACTCCTTTCCCTCTTTAATATTCCATTTGGTGATCTCACCTACACATATTGATTCAATTATCATCTCTTTGCTGATGATTCTCAGATCTACTAATCTTGGCCTAACCTTTCCATTGAACTCTAGGGTCAAACTGCAAGTGCCTATTCGACATCTCAGAAAGTATATCCTGTAGACAACTAGGTCACCCTAAAGTGAGGCTAGACTTGAGTTCAAATGCGGCTTTAGAAATTTGGTGTGTGAGACGAGGAAAGTCATCTACCCTCTGTCTACCTCAGTTTACTCGAAGGTCCAATGAAGGTAATAGCAACATCTACTTCATAGTGCTTTTCTGAGAAACAATTGAGGGGATCCTCATAAAGTACTTAGAATAATGCTTGCCACATTGTAAGCACTTACCAAATACTTATTCTCTTATATGAAACTCAACATGCCCCAAACTGAACTCATGCCTCAAAAATCCTGCCCTCTTCCTATCTTCCCTATTACAATAGAGGGTACCAACATCCACCCAGGCACTGAACGTAGGTGTCATCCTTGACTCTTCACTTTCTCTCAAACACACCCAGATCTTTGCTACCCCCAAAGCCTATGGTTATACTTTCAAAACATTGCATACGTGTTCTTTTTTCTCCTCTCATAGTCCTGCAAATCCACCATAGCTCTTCATCACTTGTAGCCTGGACTATTGTAATCACCTGCCAGTTGGTTTCCATGTCAAGTCTGTGTGCTCAAAGGAGGATTCTGGAAAGATGGCAGAATAGATAAAAAAACCTTTAGGCTCTCCATATCTTCTCCATGAAAAAGATAGACCATCCTCTAAGAGTGAACATGGAGAAGCAGAAGTAAACAATAGCTGGGGTAAAGTTATAGTCCTCCTAAGACAGTGTGGGAAGACCCCTGGGAAGATGGAATCTGCAAGGGTGGAAAGTTGGCAGGAGTGAAGTGTGACCACCTCCAGGGAGACCCTGAGGAAATAACAAACTACAAGATCTGAGGACACCTGGGTTTGGAGGCAGCCTCAGGTATTTTCTCCTCATGGATAATATGGGGCTGGATAGTCTGAGTAGGAGAAAACTGAAGGACCTTTCAATGTTGGGGGACATCAGACAGACCTGTGCTGATCAGATGAAGTTCCAGGTTGCCGCTGTGGGGAAGGAGCTGCCACATATCTGGTGAGTGTGGTAGCAGAGGGACCAAACCACACTAGCTGTTGGCACTTACACGAAAACAGAGTCCCTGGTTTAAGTTCCAAGGCAAAGAGGTCCATTGAAATTTGCTGCCACCAGAAGGACCACAGATATTAAGACTGTTTATGGCATGGTGCAGCTTGAGACCCTAGCCATGAGTTGGAGGTAAAGAGGCCCAAGGCTGGGCAATGGAGCAGAGTTCAGAAAATAACAGTAACAAGGACATGTAACAGTAGCAAGTAACATGGGTCATCATGTTTTACACCTCTAGACCAGAACTTTCTTTTAATAACAACCTGACAAAAATAAAAGAAAACTAAAATAAAAGTGAGTACACAAAGGAGAAGGATTCCAAGCATAGATAACTACTATGGTGATAAAGCAGATCTGGGTTCATATTCAGAGGAAGACAGTGGAACTAAAAAAAACAGCCACTTCCTTTCCAATGAGAAACATTAAATACATGAAAATCTAAAAATAGTTCTTGGAAGAAATGTAAAAGAAATTTTAAAATGAAATAAGAGAGATCAAGGAAAAAGTAGGAAAAAATAGAAGCAATCCAAGAAAATCAAGGAAATTATGAAACGTAAGGGGAAACAGAAAAATGAGTTCTTAAAGAAGAAAATAATTCTGTTAAAATTAGAATTGAGCAATGGGAAGCTAAGGGCATTATAAGGCAGCAAGAAATAATAAACCAAAGCCAAAGATCAAAAGAAATAGAAACGAATATGAAACATCTCATCAGAAGAAAAAAAATTGATCTAGAGAACAGAGTGAAAAGAAACATTGCAAGAATTGTAGGGCTACCTGAAATTTATGACCAAAAAAGTATCTACCTGCAATATCACAAGACATTATTAAGGAAAATTGCCCTGAAGTTCTAGAATAGGAAAGTTAAGCAAAGCGATAAAAAGAATCCACCCATCATCACTTGGAAGAGATCCCAGGAGAAAAACTTACAGGAATAATGTTGCCAATGTTCAAAGTTCCTAGAGGGAGGAGACAATATTGCAAACAGGAAGAAAAAAATCTGAATATAAGAGCTACAATCAGGATTACACATTATCTAGTAGCTTCTAAGCTGAAGGGCCAAAAGTCTTGGTACACTGTGTATTACTGAGCAAACAGCTGGTATTACAACCAAGGGTACCTTACCTAGTAAAGTTTATTATAATCCTGAATGGAAAAAAAATTTAATTGAAGAAATTGAAAGACTTTAAGATATTTATGACAAAAGGAAAACTTCTGACATAAAGAAAACTCAACAACAACAAAATAATTTACATACACGATCCAGGAGAAATATAAGGTCCATGTTAAAGATCAATTATAAGGGTTTGATAAAGTCAAACTGTCTACTTCTTATGTGTAAAACTGTTGTCAGTATTCTTATGACTGCCATCGTAACTTGGATAGTTTGAAAGAAAAATTTGGACTGAGCTGTGCATGATGCAGTGATTTTAAAAAATAAAACCGAGTAGGGAGAGATAAAAAGCAATAATTATCTCATACAACCAAGTAAGTAAAAGAAGAATTGATTCAGAAGAAGAAAATGCAGGGAAGGGGATGGTAGCACTGCAACCTTACTCTCCTCAGAAATGGGTTAAACAGGGAACCACATTTACATCTAGAAGAAATAAAAGTCTTCTAAATGTTGAAAGAAATGAGAGGGAGAAGGGATAGAATAAGGGAGGGGCTTTTGGAAAGATGTGTAGATGCAGAATTAGGAAAAGCTGAGGATAAGGTGAAACTCTTAGAAAGACAGGTAGATTAAGGTGAAGGGGGGGAAGAGGGATTCTTAGAGCAGGACATTAAGGAACAGAGGGACAAGATAGAGGGTAGAAATAAATTAGAGTGAGGACAGATTGGGTAAATAGGACCAGAAGGACAGTGAGGGAAAATGGGAGGCAGGGAAATACACAAGTAATTCTAACTTCGAATGTGGATGGGATAAATTAATCCATAAAATAGAAACAGACATCACAACTATCTGCTACTGGCTAAGAAATGGAGAGGTGGAATACTGGAACAGAGTTAATATGCAATACACAGCAGTAAAGGAATACAGTAACTTTGTGTTTGACAAATGAAAAGATTTAAGTTTTGGGGAGAAGATTCATAATTTCATGAAAATACCTGGGAAAACTGGAAAGCAGTCTGGCACAAATTGGGCATAGGCCAATATATTAAACAATGTGCCAAGATAAGGTCAAAATGGATACATAGCCTAGATATAAAAGGAGATATCACACGAAAATGGAAAGAATATAGAACATACTATCTATCAGACTCATGGATTGGGGAATAATATATGAAGGCACAAGAGACAAGCAGCGTTGTTGAGGTTTACAATAGATAATTTCAATTATTTGAAATTTAAAAGTTCTTGTATAAATAAAATCAACATAGTCAATATTAGAAAGAAAGTAGAAAATTGGAGGAGAATATATTAAGAGAATAATGAAATTATTAAAAATTATTAATTAGAAATTATCTCACATAAAAGGGGCAAGAAAAAGTCTTTGCAATGGAGGGAAATGGGGGGGAGATGAGAGGAAAAACGTGAAGATTATTTTCATCATATTTGGCTCAAGGAAGGAATAAAATGCACACTCATTTTGGTATGAAAACCTATCTTACAGTACAGGAAAGTGGGGGAGAAGGGGATAAGCAGGGTGGGAGAGATGACGGAAGAGAAAGCAATGGGAGGAGGGAGCAATTAGAAGTCAACATTCTTTGGGAGGGACAAGGTCAAAAGAGAATAGAAGAAATGGGGTTCAGGACAGGATGGGAAATATAGTTAGTTTTACAGAACATGACTGTTATGGAAGTCATTTGCAAAATTGCACATATGTAGCCTATATTGAACTGCTTGCCTTCCCAGTAGGGATAGATGGGGAGGGAGGAAGGAGGAGAAGTTGGAACTCAAAGTTTTCGGAACAACTGTTGAGTATTGATCTTGGATACAACTGGCAAACAACAAATACAGGTAATTGGGTATAGAAATTTATATTGCCCAACAGGACAGAAGAGAAGATGGGGATAAGGGACGGGAGAGACGTTAGAAGGGAGGGCAGATTGGTGGTAGGGGTAATTAGAACTCTTGACGTTTGGGGGTGGGGGAGGGGAGAGATGGGCAGAAAATTCGGAACTCAATTTTGTGGAAATGAATGTTGAAAACTTAAAATAAATAAATAAATTTAAGAAAAAGTTAAAAAATACTTTGGGTTCAAAATTCTTTCCTTCCCTCCTGCCCCTTACTCACCTACTTGATAAGTAATATAATGCCAGTTATATATGTAAAGTCATACAAAACATATTTCCACATTAGCCATGTTGCAAGAGAGAACACACACAATGACACACACACACACACACACACACACACGATAAGGAAAAGTATAATTCAATCTGCAATTCGAACTCATCAGTTCACCTTCTGGAGGTGGATAACATTTTTAACATGGGTCTTTGGAAGTGGCTTGTATTATTGTATTGATCAGAGTAGTCAATTCTTTCACAGCTAATAATTGTTACCATATTGCTGTTACTGTGACGATGTTCTCCTGGTTCTCCTCACTTTATTTTGTATCAGTTCATGTAAGTCTTCCCAGATTTTTAGAAACCATTTTACTTGTCATTTCTTATAGAAATTACCATAGCAAATAGTATTCCATCGCAGTCATAAGCCATAAACTGTTCATCCTTTCCTCAAATGATAGGTAACCCCCCAATATCAAATTCTTTGCCACCACAAAAAGAGCTGCTATAAATATTTTAGTACGAAAAGGTCCATTCCCCTTTTCTCTGAGTTCTTTGGAATACAACCCACATCTCTCTGTTGAAGGCTCTCTCTTCCTTCAAAGCCCAGTTGAAGCACCCCTTATTTCATAATTCTTTCCTACTTCTGAGAAGTAAAGTGATTTCTCCTTCTTCAAATTGCTCCTAGTATTTTGCCTGAGCCTGTCCTTTGTACTCACATCATAAAGGCCTATATCTTTGCTATCTGTGTACCCTAAATTAAATAGTGAATTCCTCATCTGTCTTTATGTTGGGGGAGTTAAGTAGCACAATGGACAGAGTGCTGGACCTAAAGTCAGGAAGACCTGAATTTTAATCTGGCCTCAAACATATTCTAACTGTGTGACCCTGAGCATGTCATTCAATCTATTTGCCTTAGTTTCCTCACCTATAAAATGATGATAATAAGAGCACTCTCAAGGCTGTTGTGAGGATCAAATGAGATAACTATACATTACTGAGCATAGCACCTGGCACACAGTGAGGTCTATACAAATGTTTTGCGAAGAATGAAAATGAGGCTACATACATTGGACTTTGCTTAGTATGCACTGTTGTTGGTTGTTTCAATCTTGTCTGGCTCTAAGTGACCCCATTTGGGGTTTTCTTGGCAAAGATACTGGAATGGTTTGCCATTGGCTCCTCCAACTCATTCTGCAAATGAGAAAACTGAGGCAAAGTGGGTTAAATGACTTTTCCACGGTCACATTTCCAGTAAGTGTCTGAAGTCATATTTGGACTCAGGGAGATGAGTCTTTTGGACTCCAGGTCTGTCAATTTATGCGCTACACCACCTAACTGTCTTAGCTGCTGTAAGAATCTGTACTTGGCACACTTAGGAACACAGAATCATAGGACTGGAGTCAGAAGCACCATTAGAAATCAACTAGTTTAACTTCCTTGTTGTACAGATGGGTAATCTGAGCCTCAGGAAAGGTAAACAACTTGCCCAAGCTCAGACAGCCTTTTTGTAAAATATTCCCCAAATCCTCTGATTCTAAGTTCGGCTTTCATTCCATAAAAAGAATCGTTACTGTGTATTTTAAAGTTTCTCATGAAAACAGTGAAGCACACATTCTTCTCCGAATGCTAAGGCTGAAAAGGATCATAAATATTATCTGGTTCTGTCCCTTAAATTTCCAGACAGGGAAACCAAGGCCTGAATTGAAGAAGGGATTTGTCCAAAGTCACCCTTCCTCAATCAAATGCCTCCCAGGAAAATAAGTTTGTTAGCACAGCTGAGAAAGCCCTGTTTGTCCACCAGAAATTAGTAACAGAGACTGGAATTGAACTCCATATCTTCTGACTCCAAATCTGTGTTTTTAAAATTAGAATTATTTTTGTCTCTCTAATCTCCTTTACTAGATTGTAAACTTGAGAACAGGAATTTTTTTATTCCTATTGGCTCCTCCTCTGTAGAACATGGCACCTTCCACAGCTTATATCTTTGGGCAGTGCTGTCTGAATTTCTCTTTGTTTCCTTTCCCTCCTCTTGTCAGTCATCCTTCCCAGTGAGACTCTGAGGACAGCAGATGTTCAGAAAAAACATGTTCCCTTGAGCACAGCATTTCAGATGAAATCTCTGTAACTTATTTCTCTGTCTTCTTTCTCAGAATCTGAAGTGACAGGCCACATCATTGGGGAACCCAAAATCTTGTATCAAAGTACACATGGAGAGGAAATGTGGTTTGGTGGCTTGGTTTTAGAGATACCTGAAATTCTAGCTTGGTTCTGCTAGGAATAAGTTATGTGAATTTTGATGAGACATTTCTCCTCTCTAGGTCTGTTAACTCATCTTTAAAGACAGGAAGTATGAGTATTACTCTCCCCATTTACTGAGTAAGGAAACCGAGTCTTAGAGTGGTAAGTATATGTGTGCTTGTGTGTGTGGATAATACACACATATGTACACATATATTTGTGTATATCCATATCTTAAGTGCAGAACCATGATAAACTCAACAGGGTTAAATCTTGGTTCTGGCACCATAATTAATGAGCTTTGTGACACTCAGTTTCTTTATCCATAAAATGGTAATAATAATAATACTTTCATTACCTCTTTTCCAAGGTTGTGGTGAAGAAAGTACTTTTAAAATCTCAAAACACTTCGTGGACGTGGGTTCTTTTTCTTATTAGTATTATCGTTGCAACAATTACAGACTCCAGAAGTATGCCCGAAGGGAGGCGATTCAAGAAACCTAAGTTCTACGAAAAAATTGCTGTATGACCTTGTAGAGGCCATGCTTTTGTACTTCATTTTCCATATCAATAAAATTGGTATGGTATCATCTACCACATTCCTCTGAGGTATGTTGCACAATTAAAGAATGCAATAAACCCTAAGAAACCCTTTGGACTCCTTGGCAAGGGTCAGTGGTGACTAGGTGGTAACTTTGCTAATATTTGATCTGAAATAAATGATAAAGAAAATGGGGCAAAACTGGGAGAGAGATCCCCTTTGTGAGAGGTGGTCAGTGAATGGAGGGAAGCTTTGGAGGAATGGGAAATGGAAAAACTTTTTCAGGAAAATTCCATCTTGACTTCTAATTTGGTAATGAGGTCATTTCTGTGCACAAACAAAACTGGGACAGACAAAGGGGTGAATGGATGCCTTTTCATAGATCCATGTGCTAACAGTCTCCAGAATTTTTTGTTCCTTATGTTATCATTGCCCTGAAACCTGAAAGTACTTCCAAGAAAATAAGTATTTTGGCTAAGAGGAGAAAAGGAATATTTGTCCACCAGGGTAGAGAGACAGTTAACCTCGGAGTCAGGAGAAATCAGTTAGAATCTTACCTCAGTCATAGCGTTGTGTCCTTGGCAAGCTGATTAACTCCTCATTTTCTTGATATATAGGAAAGAGTTAATGACATTTGTAGTGTCTATCCTCAGCAAGATTTCTATGAAGACTGAATTGGATAATGTATTTAGTCTTTGGTCTAAACCAAGGTAAATGTCAGTCATTAACACAGTGTCAATGGGAACTGGAGTCCCCTGGCTCTGGCCTCCACACCCTAACAATGCACCCAACTATGAGGAAGCTGTAGAAAACTCAGATTTTTCATCAAAAGAACACTATGAAAGGTGTCAGGAACCACAATAGCCAAGCCCTGACCCAAAAACACATTGTCCAGAAGTTCCAAGTTTTAATTCTTTCCTCCTTCCCTCTTTCAGGACCAGGAAATTAAGAGTCTAGAAATGTCCTACTATAGATGACCTTGAGCAACTTAAGGTTTTCTGGGCCTCTGTTGCCTCAACTGTAAAATAACCTCTACATTTTTTTCCAGCTCTGACTTTCTATGTTCAATATCACCAAGTCCCTTCTGTTGCTACCATTTCATGCTCTATATTCTCAGATCCCTTATAATGCTGATATTCTATGTTTCAAGGTCTGTTCCAGCTTTGTCATTCTGTGTTCTCATGTCCTTTTTAGTTCTTATATTTTATATTCCAAAGTCCCATCTAGTTCTTCTATTCCATGTTCTTTTTTTTTTTTACCCAAGGTAACTGCCAACACTAACATTCTATGTTCTAAAGTCTCCTCTAGCACCGAAATTCCTTGTTCCAAAATTCCTTCTAGTTCTAACATTCCACATGCTATGTTCAGGTCCCTTCCAGTTTGCAAATTCTTTTTTGTATGTGTTAAGAGGCCTTCTAATTTCTGAGATTCTGTGTTTCCACTATGATCTTGGCATTAGCTCTTGACAATAGTGTGGTCATGGTGGATATCTGGCTTTTAAACAGTTGTTATCATTAGCTTGTTGGAGAAAATTATTAGGTGACAATACTTATGGGACTGTGATTATCTGAAAAGATTAGTGTTTCTGTTTCATTATAAAGAGAATGTTGAAGTTTTTATTTGTAACTTGGGCTTTTAAATGTAGTCAAATCCTGAATGAGTTGGTAAAATACAGGTTTCTTGGTCTGGGAAGCCCTTCATTATGTGCCTCAGGCAGTCCTCATTTATACCTTTGCAAGATTTGAAAATGCTTGGCCTGTAATCAGGAGTTCTATAAAAAGGTAAATGAATAAAAGCACACTGATATTGAGCCCCACGACTCAGTCTGACCTCTCCATAGGCTGTTCTGCGTTTGTGAGTTCTGAAAGAGCCAAAAGAGTCCCTAGCGGAGCAGAAATAAAGCTCTAGCCTTGTCACTTATGTCCCCTTTCTCCTGGAGCTTTGTGTGTGGTGGTTAAAGTAACAGCTTTAGTGTCAGTTTAACTTGAATTCTTTTTCCTCTCTCCTCCTTCCCATTCACCTTTTCTCAGAATGATGGCACACACAGTTCTGGCTGGAGCCCAAGTCAACGGGAACACTCAGGGCCAGTGGGTGAGACTGCAGACTTTACCCAGGGAGCTAAACGGGCTATTAGCTTCCAGTTCTCCTCCTATGAATCCCTTTCAGGGAGATTTGCCTTTTTCTGGAAACTACCCCATAATTCCAGGTCAAGGAAGGAGGGCTTAAAGCGGGTTTCCATCCCACACCTTTCTGAGGGAAGACTTAAATCTATATAACTATCTGTACTGAAAGTCATCCTAGTCTGACCCTTCTTCTCACACTTTACTCCCATTTCTCTTACTATCAAATGATCATAGGAATTAGAACTGACAAGGACATTAAAGATTATCCGGTTAAACACCAGCTGAGGGAATCAAAGTTGCTATGGTATCGGCATAGCACACCGAGAGGAGTAAGTCTTATGCCTGACCAGCAGGCTGCTCGTCCTCCTGTGGAGCTCGCGAGTAAAAGAATGAGGCGGGAGAGCGGGTCATGAAGCAACTCCGATTTATTCAAGCAAGCACTCTGATTATATAGTCTCTGCCAGCCAGCCCAGTGAACCATGGTAACACACACAAACAAACCTGAAACTATAGAAATGAACACAAGCTGGAACTATAGTAACAAACACAAACCAGGGGTGGGGCCGTCCCTTCCAACGCCATCTTGTTCACCCTTCCCTGCACCAGACTCAGTTTACCTGATGTCCGTCAGTGTGGCATCCCAGATGGTGTGGTGGTCAGCACCCCTTACAAAACCAAATGTTAAAGAGCAAGAGACTGGTGAAAAGAACATGGAAAATGATTTATCCAAGGTCATAGAAGTTGCAGGTATCATAGCCAGGATTTCATCTCAAATTCCTTAACTCCTTCCTTCTCCCACTGCTCTCCTCTCTTCATTGGGGTCAGAATGTGGGAATCAGGGCATATCACCCAAGTGTCCAGCCACAGAGCCTCACATTTAGTTGTTGTTTAATACATATTTGTTGAGCTGAGAATCCACAAGAATAGATTAAATGGAGTGGTAACCAAGTGGTGGGAACAAAGAATAACAGAATCTTGGAAGGAATTGCAAGTTCATAGATTTAGAGCAGGAGGGCATGGAGAAGGGGAATAAAAAGAAATGATGACTTTATTATACATATAAAAGGAAGAACAAATTGTAAACAATGGATTTGCAGTTTTGTGCGCAATCATAGTTTTTTTTTAAAAAATTATGTTATGGAAATGCTTGTTTTATTCCATAAATTAAAAATTAAATAAATACAAGTTTTACAAAAATAACCTGGTCTAAACCCCCATTTTACAGAAACTGCATTACCCACAGAGGTGAAGGGACTTTCCAAATTCAAACAGGTGTCAAGCAACAGATTCAGACCTCAAGGCCAGTTAAAAACATAGCTCTGAAATATAATGCTGTTTCGAAAAAGAGATGCCTTCCCAAGATCTCTGACCAGTAGACATCCAGCCTCCTTCTGAAGACTTCCAGAGAATGGGAAGTTATTCTCCTTAGGGGAAGCCCAGTGTCCTTTCAGGAAGCTCTAATTGTTGAATTATTTTTTCTTGGATTGAGTCCAACATCTGTCTCGCTGCAATTTCCTACACATTGGTCTTAATTCCATAGTTCGGGTCAAGCCCAAAAGGCCTAATTACTCTAATACATGACTGCCCTTCAAATAAGCCTTTGAACATTTAAAGGCAGCTATAGTTCCTTAGTTCCTTTGGTTCTCCTTCCTTTTGCATGTTCTTAAATTCTTACAATCCAAATCATCTTCCTCTGGATGTATCAGAGGAGGTCAATGTCAATATCTTCCCTAAAATGAAATGCTACCAACTGAGTAAAGGAATAAACAATATATGTACATATGCATTTACAGATTGACACGTATATAGGTAGATGCATATGTATGTATATATATACATATATATATTATATTTATAAGCACAAATAACATCTGAATAGTTTCTGATCATAGCATAGCATAACAGAGGCCTATTAATTCCCTCACGATGGGTGCTCCACTTCCAATAATGTTGCCTCAGATTGTTTATTTGGCTTCTGGGTCATACTGTTGTATGTGAAGGTACCCAGAAGGTTATAAGGCTGCTCAGACACCCAGGGGGCTGCCGAATCCCACTGATGCTTCCAGTGAGAAACGACCCTATGGCCTGTGTGCTGGGTTGTGACAATAGCTCCCAATGTATATGCACCTGCTGAAGACCAGTACCATTGATGATATGGCTGCCGAGTCCTTTTCAGGGCTGCTTCCACCTTCGGTGTCCACCTGTTCCACCCATCTCTCACTGGTGGCTCCAAGAAGCTGCAGAATGAGCAGCAACCACATACCAGTAAACCGGTTAGGCAGATGGACCAAACCAGGTTGAGGGTAATCAAGGGGTCTCAAACCCACTAGTGGCTTACCTGGTGTCTACCCCAAGCATGTGAAGACTTTCCCTGGTGGAATGGACATATGAGAACATTTTGTTCCAACGGATATGAAGGCGGCGGAAGTAGGTTATATGGAATGCTTAGAGATTGGTTAGACGTCGAAGACACCAAGGTCATCAACTTCATCCTGAGTCATCGTCAGTCGCCTTGATTTTGTCCTTCCATTGTACCATGATGACTCTGGAAGAGAGAGTGAGGTTCATTTCGTGAAACTCTGACTCACGTAAATCCAATTTATGCACGAATCAAAAGACAACACCCACACCATTTTACTATTGCACCTGAAAGTCCTGTGGCGACAGACAAGTGGAGAGAAGAGTACTAGCAATGGGGTAGACCAGGTTAGACTTAGCATGTGAGGTAGTACTTGAGCTGTGCCCTCAAGGAACTAAGGACTCTACGTTATCAAAGTGATTGAACTAATTTTAGCCATGGCAACAGCCTAAGCCAAGGACCCATAGAAGGGGATGGAACATTAGGCACAAGCAATGGCAAGAAAGCCCGTTTGACTGCTAGGTAGAGTTCATGGAGGAGGCTGCTATGTAATAAAACTGGAAAGGTAGCTCACTGCCAGATTGTGAAGGGCTTTCAATGCCAAACGAAGGAGTTTGTATTTTATCTCAGAGACAAGTGGGAGCTTTGAGAAAAAAGGAAAGTGGCATGGTCACCACTGAGCATTAAGAGTATCAAACTGGCTGCTGAGTGGAAACCAAATGTGAAGCAATTTAGAAGTACAAGATGTGAAGAGGGACTGAATCAGGTTGGTGGCTGAGCAAGTGAACGGGAAAGTACAGAAGAGAGAGACCATGGAGACAAAATCAAGAACACTCGGCAACTGATTAGATATAAAGGGTAAGGAACAGAGAAGCATAAACCACAGATTGTACATCTGGGTTCCTCAATAGAAGTGGGGAACTTAGTAAGAGAAGTAAATTTAGGGATGTAGGGAGAGCTGTGTGGAGAAAGGTGAGTTCGGTAGTGGACATGTGGACTTTGATATGCCTATATGGCATGCATTTAGAAATACCTAATTTGAAGTTGGTGATGTGAGAGTGAATATCAGGGGGGGAAATTAGGTTTGTATGTGTAGATCTAGTAGTCCTTTGCAAAGAGACCAGGATTGAATCACTGGAAACCAATGAGATCACCAAGATATTAGAATTATTGGTGACCTCATAGAACAAAAGAAAGTTTGGAAGAGACAAGATATCTCTGAAAAGGTATTGAATTTTTTATATGCTTTTAAAAAAATAAGCAATACATAACAGAGATTTGCATTTTCATATACAGTCATGTTTTTTGTTCTACTTTGCACATGGAAATGTTCCCTTCTTTGCTGTTCTTAAATACACAATTTAATAAAAAGGAAAACCCATCTGCTATAATTAAAACTAGGATTAGAGAATCAAAGTTTGGCAAAGATACACTTAAAGTCCAATGTGGCATGGATTTGAGATAAAAAATATAAAGAAGTTACAAGTTTTTACACTCAAATTGGAAAGGGGACAGGTATTGACCTTTGGAATTTCCAGTACCAAAGGGAGGTTAGAGAGGGAGTTAAATAACGCAGAGAGGTCGTAGTGTTCGTTTCTTTATGCCTTTATGCTCTTTACAAAAGAAAGAAAAGGAAACAGAAAGAAAAAGAGATATGTCAAGGAAGAAAAGGGAAGAAAAGGTGAAGTGTTACCTCTTGCCACATATATAAGGTGGACACTCAGAATACTATACAAACGAGGAGGAAATAGTGGAGGTGAATAGGTGACACTTGAATCTTCCTTTCATCCAAACTGGTCAAAAGAGGGTAGGATAAACATTTAATACTGTGAGTTGGAAATACATTCCACCCCATAGGGAAATAGGAGGAAAAGGGGGTAGAGAAAAAGAGGGAAGGCAGATTTAGGGAAATGTAAGTCATAAATTCAATGAACTCCAATCTAGGTGGGAAGGTTATTAAGAGAGGCTTAAAAAGAAAGAAAAGGTAATAACCTGTGATTGGGATCTGGGTAAAGAGAAGACAATCAAGGGAATATATTTTTTTTGACTATTGTATCAAACAAAGAACACTGGTGCTGGGCACCCTCCTCCTTGGTGACCTCTTTGTAAAGAAGGGATTGAATGTGGGAATTTTTTTATTTGGTTGTATATGTTTATAACAGGGGTTCTGTTTTTCATTCTCAGTGGGGGAAGGAAATGGAAGAGAGATAAGGCACATTTCTGTTGACTGAGAAAAATAAATAAAGAGACGGGGCAGCAAAGAGGAAAAATAAAAGAGAATATGTTGGAGAAAAATACATGCTTAACAACAGCAACTTTTAATTTAATGGGATGAGCTAACCCATAATGACGAAATAAGGTAGTTTAATGAGCAAATTTCAATAATAAGTTGTTCTTTTGGTGATTTGAATTGACTTTTATGATTCTACTAAGAAATAATTTCATCTTCAAAAGAAAAATTGAAGAGATTAGTGAATTTGTGCACACAAGAACAACAACAAAAACCCTAGAAAACCAGCAAAAAATGAAAAGCAAATGCCAAAATATGAATTCTGAAAAGGAACAAGATTGGTAAGTTTGGAAGTAAAAAAAAAATCATTTATTTAATAAATAAAAAATTAAAGTTGGCTTTTGAGGAAAATAAAAGGAGAAACAAAACCCAAAAAACATAAGCCATTACCTACTTTGATTAAGAAAAAGAAAGAAGAAAACCTAATTGTCAGTATCCAAAATTAAAAAAAATTGACAAGAAATGAAGATAAAACCAAAGAAATTATTAGACACGTTTATTTTACGAAATATTATAATTCGTAAGTAATAAATAAATTCTGTACTTAAGAACAACAAAAAGGGAACATTTCTATAGGCAAAGTAGAACAGCAAAAGATGACTATATATGAAAATGAAAATCTCTATTATGTATAGCTTGCTTTTAAAAAGCACATAATAAATTCAGCACCTTTTCAAATATCTTATCTCTTCTGAACTTTCTTTTCTTCTATGTATTTTCTTTTAAGTACTACAATTACCCTCTTTTCTTTTTCTGTTTTTCCGTCAGAGGCAACGCTATAGGTAGCCCTCGTAGTTCCCTACAAGGTTATGTAGCATAAATGTGTTGTGGAATCAGTCAGAAATGCTGTGCAATCTTCTCCACCTTCATTTAGTGGTATATGTGTCAGCAGAAAGGTGACAAATGTTGGAAGTGATCCAAAGCTTATGCGTGGGTTGACATAATTGGCGATAGGATAAAGGGGCTAAGGACTGAAGAGAGTAGGACAGTCTAGACTTGACTTGGTTCAGCAAGGAGTCAAGACAAGGAGAAGAGGAAAGAGTGGTGAGTGCAGGGGATACGACTTGGGAAAGAATTAAAGGATCAAGAGACTGGAGGTCACGTTGAGGATGAAGACTGGGGTTATAGAAGGGAAGGCAGAGGGAGATAGGAAAAGCCTGTATAATCAGATAAGAAGATTTCAGAACTGTGGGTGATGGAAAAATTAAAGGTATGATGATCATCTTTGTTTATGGCTGAGATAGGGTCAAGCGAAGTTCAAAGGATGTGAGTAGGTTTAGGATATTTGTGGGAGAATCAATATTTATATTCAAGATACGTAGTATGAGGGAAGGAATAGGGAAACAGAAAAATTGTAAGCAAGATAGAAAAATTATTTTTTAAATTTATTTATTTAACTTTTAACATTCATTTTCACAAAATTTTGGGTTCCAAATTTTCTCCCCATTTCTTCCCTCCTCCCACACGAAAATGAAGAGCATTCTAATTGTCCCTATCACCAATCTGCCCTCTTTTCTAACATCTCTCTTCCCTTGTCCCCATCTTCTCTTTTGTCCTGTAGGGCCAGATAACTTTCTATACCCCATTACCTGTATTTCTCATTTTCTAGTAGCAAGAAAAATACTCGACATTTGTTCCTAAAACTTTGACATCCAACTTCTCTTCCTCCCTCCCTCCCTCCCCACCCATTCCCTTTGGGAAGGCAAGCAATTCAATATAGGCCATATCTGTGTAGTTTTGCAACTGCCTTCCATATTAGCCATGTTGTGTAAGACTAACTATATTTCCCTCCTGCCCCCCACTGCTTCTGTTCTCTCTTTTGATCCTGTCCCTCCCCAAGAGTGTTGACTTCAAATTGTTCCCTCCTCCAACTACCCTCCCTTCCATCATCCCCCCGCCCTGCTTATCCCCTTCTCCCCCACTTTCCTGTATTGTTAGATAGGTTTTCATACCAAAATGAGTGTGCATTTTATTCCTTCCTTTAGTGGAATGTGATGAGAGTAAATTTCATGTTTTTCTCTCACCTCTCCTCTTTTTCCCTCCACTGAAAAGTCTTTTGCTTTCCTCTTTTATGAGAGATAATTTGCCCCATTCCATTTCTCCCTTTCTCCTGCCAATATATTTCTCTCTCACCGCTTAATTTCATTTTTTAAAGATATGATCCCATCCTATTCAATTCACTCTGTACTGTGTGTGTGTGTGTGTGTGTGTGTGTGTGTGTAATCCCACCAACTACCCAGATACTGAAAAGTTTCAAGAGTTACAATTATTGTCTTTCCATGTAGGAATGTGAACAGTTCAACTTTAGTAAGTCCCTTATGATTTCTCTTTCCTGTTTACAATTTCATGCTTCTCTTGATTCTTGTGTTTGAAAGTCAAATTTTCTTTTCAGCTCTGGTCTTTCCATCAAGAATGCTTGAAAGTCCTCTACTTCATCGAAAAGCCATTTTTCCCCTGAAGTATTATACTCAGTTTTGCTGGGTAGGTGATTCTTGGTTTTAATCCCAGTTTGATCCCTTAATGTAGAAACTTCTAGATCTTGTGTTATCCTGATTGTATTGACACAATACTCGAATCATCTCTTTCTAGATGCTTGCAATATTTTCTCCTTGACCTGATCACTCTGGAATTTGGCTAAAATGTTCCTAGGAGTTTCTCTTTTTGGATCTTTTTCAGGAGTTGATCAGTGAATTATTTTAATATTTATTTTGCCCCCTGGTTTTAGAAAAACAGGTCAATTTTCCTTGATAATTTTCTGAAAGATGATGCCTAGGCTCTTTTTTGGGTCGTGGCTTTCAAGTAGTGCCATAGTTTTTAAATTGTCTCTCCTGGATCTATTTTCCAGGTCAGTTGTTTTTCCAATGAGATATTTCACATTATCTTCCATTTTTTAATTCTTTTGGTTTTGTTTTGTGATTTCTTGGTTTGTCATAAAGTCATTAGCCTCCATCCGTTCCGTTCTAATTTTTAATGAACTATTTTCTTCAGTGAGCTTTTGAACCTCCTTTTCCATTTGGCTAACTCTGCTTTTTAAAACATTCTTCTCTACATTAGCTTTTTGAACCTCTTTTGCCAATTTATTTAGCCTATTTTTAAATGTGTTATTTTCTTCAACATTTTTTGAGGTCTCCTTTAGCAAGCTGTTGAATCGATTTTCATGTTTTTCTTGCATCTCTCTCATTCCTCTTCTCAGTTTTTCCTCCACCTCTCTTACTTGATTTTCAAAATCCTTTTTGAGCTCTTACATAGCCTGAGACCATTTATTTTGGATGTTTGGGATACAGAAGCCTTGACTTTTATGTCTTTTCCTGATGGTGAACATTGTTCTTCCTCATCTGATAGGATGGGAGAAGATATCTGTTCACGAAGAAACCTTATTGTCTTATTTTTCCCCTTTTTTGGGCATTTTCCTAACCAGTTATTTGACTTTTGGATCCCTTGTCAAGAGTAGGTTATGCTCTGGGGATCTGTAAGATCTCAGTTCCTCCAAGGTGGCACAGTCAAGCGTGTACACTGGTCTGGGAGCAACCAGAAACTTTTGTGTCCAGAATCCGGGAGTAGTAGAATTTCCTCTTCACAGCCACCTGGTCTCCAGTTCCACCAAGCCATCACTGGGGGCTGAGATTCAGGTAAGCTGCTTAATTACCCCAGGGGCTTTTGGAGGGGACAGTGCTACCATATAATGTGAGATAAAGATCAGCTGCTGAAATCCTCCAGGAGCATTAGGTAGAGGCAGTGCTGCTACACAGGGCTGAGGTAAGAACCAGCTTCTCAGTTCCCCCAAGGGTTTTACGATCCAACAATGGATGTGGGCTTTTGTGGAGCTGCTGCTGCTCAATGTGACTCTGTTGTTGTTGACTGAGGCTGGAGCTATGGGACGACCCTGCTCTCTTCCCTGCCAGTTGAATAAACCTTCTCACTGACCTTTGACGCCTGTGAGGTGGGAGATCTGCAAACCGTGACTACTGCCGCTGGGGATTCCAACCCCGAGGCCTGCTCAGGTCCTAGTCCAGCTGCCGTGTGCCGTGCACTGCCAAGGCTGGGCTGGGCTCTGCTCCAGCATCTGGTGCGACAGATGTTTCCCATTTTCCTTTCAGGTCATCCTGGGCTGGAAATCTCCTCCACTCCGTTGTTCTGTGGTTTCTGCTGCTCTAGAATATGTTGAGAGACTTTTTTCACAGGTATTTTATGGTCTGTTGGAGAAGAGCTTGTGTATGTGCATCTTTCTACTCCACCATCTTGGTTCTGCTCAGCAAAGTCACTAACCCAAAGTTTTGAAAAGTGAATGTTAAAAAAATTAATGTCCTTGTGGAAAATTAATGAAATAAAAATATATTAATTTTTTTTAAAAAAGAGGTAAACATGGAGATGCAAGGAGGCTCATTGTAGACCTATGGTACAAATAAGCAAAGACCTCCACTGAGGGTATATTTGCCCTCCTAAAATTGCTTCCTTGTTTCCTTCCAAGTTCTGAGGCTCTTCCAGTACTCATTAAGTCTGATTGACTGCTCATATGGTTTGGAGAGATGGGAGTAACTAACTCTATCACTTCTGGTGAGACGAAAGACCTCCCCAGGATTGGCCACTTTCCTTGCTCCTGCCTTTTAAGGTCTTTCAGACCTTACCATCTGCCTTACCTCTATGCCCTGTACACTCATGGCACTGCCAAATATGACCTAATGTAGTGATAATTTTGGGCCCTACCTTCTGTCCTGTCAATTACCCCCTCCCCCTTAGGATTTCTAGGTTCTTCATGGGCTTTGCAGTTGAATTTTCTTTTATATATTACTTCCCTCAACTAAAGTGTGAGGTGTTTGAAAGTAGAGATTGTCTCATTTTTTCCATTACTACCCCTACTCCATAGGACAGTGATAGACACATAGAAAGTGAATAATAAATGCATTTTCTTTCATTCATTCAAGAACAGAGGATAGAAAATATTTTTCAGAACATCTCCTGTGCTCAGGAACTCACCAGGAAGTGTGACTTTGATGAGGGGAGAGAGTGAAAAAAAAGAGAAACTCAGAAAGAATTGATTGAGTGCTATTCTGTAGAAGGTGCTATTCTCTGTGAAGGAAGAACCAAGATGAATTTTTAAGTTCCTGTTCTGAAGAAGTTTTACTTGAATATACAATATTTGAAAGGTGTTGAAAAAATAATATTGCATGGGAAATTTATAGACAGATTGTGGAGGATCTTGAATGCCAGCATCAGGAATTTATGTTCTTTCCATTAAGAATCAATCAAGCCACAAGGATTTATAAATTAGCTACTAAATGCCAGGCACTGTGCTAGATGTTAGGGATACAAAAGTAAAACTGTTCTGACTTCAAGGAAATTACATTCTGTAGGGAAAGATAATATACACACAGAAAGCTAGAAGATAAAATCAGTATATTAAAAATATATATGGAATATTAATTTAAGATCACTTTTAGGAGGAGGTACCAGCACTTCGGGGAACAAAGAAAGACCAAGGTAGAGTAGGAAGTGGCACTCAGGCTTTGAGTTTTGAAAGATTATTAAGGATGTCAAGAGGGGGAAGGTAATGGGGAAGCACATTCCAAACACGGGCACATTTACTTGTGCAAAGGTAGAGCTATAAGGGGTACAAAGATATTTATAAGTAATAGGAAGAAGGTGTTGGAGTATGTAAAGGAGTTTGTGTTGAATTCTTGGGGGAATAGGAACCCTCTCTATTACTGAGCAGGAGAGCCTGCATGGTCTGACCTGCACTTTAGGAAAACGATTTTTGTCCCAAGCAAGCATTAGGAAGCTACTGAAACATTTTGAATACAGCAGTGATAAGATCAGTGGGGTTTGTTAGGAAGATTAATGAGCATCGGAGTGGAGAGTGGGTTGCAAAGAATCTAGGTAGAGCAATGAGAATGCTATTAGAGCAATCTATTTGAGAACAGAGGAGGTCCTGAACTAGGTTGGTTGCCATGGACATGGAAAGGAGAATATATATTGAAAAAATGATTTCGGGGTTTAGAACAGCAGGAGTCAGCAACTTATTAAGTGTGTGTGTGTGTGGGGGGGGCCGAGAG
This sequence comes from Notamacropus eugenii, assembly GCF_028372415.1. Classification (NCBI taxonomy): domain Eukaryota; kingdom Metazoa; phylum Chordata; class Mammalia; order Diprotodontia; family Macropodidae; genus Notamacropus; species Notamacropus eugenii. The sequence goes on along the minus strand of NC_092879.1, from coordinate 108,869 downwards.
TGAAAAGAGACCAAGATGACTCAGGTTCTAAGCCTGGAGAATGACATCAACAGAAGTTGGGGGATTGGGAGGGGTGGTAACTGAGCTTTGGTAGCAGGAAATGAGTTCAACTTGAGATGTGTTGATTCAGAGGCGGCCCTGGGTCATTCAGGTTGAAAAACCCAGTAAGATGTGGGAAACATAGAGTTGACAGGTGGAACTGTAGATTGTGGGGGGAAAGCTCTGAATCTGAGAACATAGGTCATGATCTCAGTTTCACTACTTCTTACTCATGTGACATTAAACAAAAAACTAGATCTCAATATCTCCATCTGAAAAATGATAATGTTGGACTAAGTGATCTTTATGATTCCCTTCTGACTATGAAACAGCAAAAAAAGTAGATATTTACTCTCTAGGGAAATAAAGAGGAAGCTCTTAAAGGAAGACATTAAAAAGTCAAAGAAAGAAAAACAAAACCCAGGAGCTTGGTGAAGTGGAAAGAGGACTGATTTTAGAGTCAGAAGAACTGGTTTCAAATCCCACCTCTCATGTACATGTGACCCCAAATAAGCCACATAATCTCAGTTTCCTCATTTGTGAAATGATTGGATTACTGTTCTGTGCTTGTTTAAAGTTTTTGCTACTTGTGTGTTTTAGAATATTATACCCGTTTCAAAACCCACTTAAGGCAATATATAATATTAATGATTTGGTTTTAGGCATTTGACTTAGAAACAGTGTTGATAGCCAATCAACTGGTGAGATACCTGAGCCCTTAATAGTTGTAGGGGAAAAATTTTTCATTAACACTGCAAAGGCCCTTCCCTACAATTTCCCTGAATACATTAATGCAACTTTAATTTCCAATAGTCTGGCGAATTGAAAATATATTATTTATATACCTCATTTTAAAAAATAATTTGACTTGAAGAGTGGGTGTTGTGGGATGCTTGAAGATTGACAAGAAAGTTTGGAATAGTCCCTGTGGTAATTGGAATAGAAAACTAATTATGAAAAAGTTAAATATTATTTTTTAAGAAGAAAGTGTTCGGCCTAGAGGCCGATGGACTACCCGAGCCTTCTTACCTGTCGTCCAGGTCTTCGGTGATCAGCCGGATTTACATGTTGAGAGAAGAGACTTTCCAGAGTCGAACAAGGGTTAGGTTTTATTCAGGGTCTTAGTTACATGTGCAGGGTGAATTCTTCCTCAGGAGAGAGGAATCCTCCTCCTCCCAAGGGGCAAGGATCATACAGCAAGAGGATGGGAGCGGAAGAGAGTAGGGACCCTCTTCCCTCTAAGGGACCCTCAGTGCAAAGAACGCCTTCAGGCTTTCCTGTCCCTACTTAAGCTCTCCCAGCCACATAGTTTGCACGTGAGTACCGTGCCTGCTCTCAGCCCCTAGCTAGTCAACAACAGGTGTGCTCAGACCACAGGCCAATCTCAAGGGTGGGATGCTTTCCCCAGCAAGTTTCCAACTGAGAAGAGGTGGAAATACACAAGATAGCCTGTGTTTCTCGCCTCAGTCCCCAGCTGTTCCCTGGGGGGCCTCATGAGAACTCTAAGATTTAGAGGTCCTCACTTTTACCTGCCCGAGACTGTCCTCATGAAACTGAGCTTACACCCCTAACAAGAAAGAATCAGTTACATGTGTGGTCCCAGCCCACACACTTTTGGAACTTCTTTCAACTATGGTCAGAAGCGAAGGATATGAACGGTGGAAGTAATTCAAGGTTGGAGTGTGGCAGAGTGAGCAGTGTTAGGACAAGGGACTAAGAAATCTAAGAGCAGAGGATGAGAGCTGAAGTGGTTCACTTAGGAGTAAAGATTAGTAAGATTATGTGTAGATGAGGTGAAGAAGAGGAACAGTCATGGAAGTGGAAGAGAATGAGGAATTAGGTACTGGAGAAGACACCTCCACTGAGGATCCACTCAATAAAGAAACTCATGGTCTGTCCAGTTATTTTCTCTTCTTTTCTTTTTAAAATGTGCACATTAGTCATGTTGTGAAACAAGAATCAGAACACAAGAGAAAAAAACACGAGAAAGAAAAAACAGAAAACAAAAAAATGGAGAATGCTTGAAAATCTTCTATTTCAACGAAACACCATTTCTTCCCCTGAAGTATTATACTCAGTTTTGCTGGGTAGGTGATTCTTGACTTCTGGAATACCACGTCCTTCGATCCCCTAATGCAGAAAATGCTAGATCTTGTGTTATTCTGATTGTATTTCCACAATACTTGAATTGTTTCTTTCTAGCTTCTTGCAATATTTTCTTCTTGACCTGGTAACGCTGGAATTTGACTACAATCTTCTTAGGAGTTTCTGTTTTTGGATCTCTTTCAGGAGCTGATCAGTGGATACTTTCAATATTTATTTTGTCCTCTGGTTATAGAATATCAGGGCAGTTTTCCTTGATAATTTCATGAAAGATGATGTCTAAGCTCTTTTTCTGATCATGACTTTGAAATAGTCCTCTAATTTTTAAATGATCACTCCTGGATCTATTTTCCAGGTCATTTGTTTTCCAATGAGATATTTCACATTATCTTCCATTTTTAAATTCTTTTGGTTTTGTTTTGTGATTTCTTGGTTTCTCATAAAGTCATTAGCCACTATCTTTTCCATTCTAATTTTTAAAGAGCTCTTTTCTTCAGTGAGCTTTTGAACCTCCTTTTCCATTTGTCTAATTCTCCTTTTTAAAGCATTGTTCTCCTCATTGGTTTTTTGAACCTCCTTTACCAACTGAATCAGCCTGTTTTTAAAGGTGTCATTTTCTTCAGCATTTTTTTTTGGTCTCCTTTAGCAAGTTGTTGAATCGATTTTCATGATTTTCTTGCCTCTCTCTCACGTCTCTTTCCAATTTTCCTCCACCTTTCTTACTTGGATTTCAAAATCCTTTTTGAGCTCTTCCATGGCCTGAGACCATTGAATATTTATTTTGGATGTTTGGAATACAGAAGCCTTGACTTTTATGTCTTTTCCTGGTGATGAGCATTGTTCTTCCTCATCTCAAAGGATAGGAGAAGATACCTGTTCACCCAGAACGTAACCCGTATTTTTATTATTATTTTTCCCTTTTTTGGGTCATTTTCCCAACCAGGTCCTTGAATTTTGGCTCCCTTGTCAAGAGTAGGGTATACTCTGGGGACCTGTAAGATCTCAGTTCCTCCAACATGGCACAATCAAGCCTGCACACTGGTCTGGGAGGAACCAGAAAACTTTTGTGCCCAGAATCCACAAGTAGTAGAATTTACTTTCCATAGCTACCTGATCTCCAGTTCTGCAACACCAGCACATGGGGCTGAGCTTTAGATCAGCTACTCAATTCCCCCAAGGGTTTTAGATGGGGGCAGTGCTGCTTCTCAGAGTTGACCTTCAGATCAGCTGCTAATTCCCTCAGGGGCTTTAGAATGAGTCCTCCTACAATGGATGCTGGCTGCTTCCTGTTATGGGAGCCCCTGACCTCTTTGGCCTCTGCCACCGCCACCTGGGGGCAGAGCTATGGGGAGACCCTGCTCCCTTCTTGGCCAGTTGAAAAAGCCATCTCACTGACCTTTGGCGCCTGTGGGTTAAGGGATCAGAAGTGCCATTGGAGATTTCGCCCCCGAGGCCTGCTCCAACCCTGCTCCTCCCCAGTACCATGCATCTAAGCCTGGGCTGCACTCTGGATCCAGTGTGACAGATCTTTCCTGTTGGGCTTCTAGGTCATCCTGAGCTGGAAGTCTCCTCCACTCTGTTGTTCTGTGGCTTCTGCTGCTCTAGAATTTGTTGAGAGTTATTCTTTACATGTATTTTATGGGGTGTCTAGAAAACTATTTTTTGTTTTCTTTCCTTGATCTATTTTCCAAGTCAGTTGTTTTTCCAATGAGATAGGTATTTCACATTGTCTTCTATTTTTTCATTCTTTTGGTTTTGTTTTATAATTTCTTGATTGCTCATAAAGTCATTAGCTTTCATCTGCTCCACTCTAACTTTTAAAGAACTATTTTCTTCAGTGAGCTTTTGAACCTCCTTTACCTTTTGGGCAATTCTGCTTTTTAAAGCAGTCTTCTCTTCATAGGGTTTTTGGACCTCTTTTCCAACTTTGGTTAATCTATTTTTAAAAATATTATTTTCTTCATTATTTTTGAGTCTTGTTTAGCAAGCCGTTGACTCGTTTCTCATGATTTTCTTGCATCACCCTCATTTCTCTTCCCAATTTTTTCTCCACCTCTTTTACCTGACTTTCAAAATCCTTTCTGAAGTCTTCCATAGCCTGAGACCATTGCATATTTTTTGTAGGCTTTGAATGCAGTAGGCTTAACCATGCTATCTTCCTCTGATTGCATGCTTTCCTCTTCCTCATTGGAAAGGATGGAAGAAAATACCCTTTCATGAAAGTCACTTTCTATAATTTTAGTTTTTCTCCCCTTTTTGAACATTTCCACAGCCAGTTACTTGATTTTTGAGTCCTTTGTCAAGTGGAGTGTATACTATCCTAGACTTCAGAGGTTTTGTGCAGTTGTTGTTTGACATATCTCTAGAGACCTGTAAGCTCTCAGTTTCTCCAAGGGGGCACAATCCAGATAGTGGAGTTTACTCCTCTCCTGGCCTGTACTCTAGTATGTTAGCAACCCAAAGCACTCATTTTTGCCCTTGAACTGTGAGTATGATTCTCTTTCCACAGCCACCACTAGATCCACTTGGCCAGTGCTCCTCCTCATTCCAGGACCATCACTCAGGACTGAGACTCAGATTCCTCAGGGTCTTTATGTCTGAGGGTTCCAAAAATGGAGGTTGGTGCTGCAGTGGTTGCCACTGCCCTGCATCTGGACCACTCTCTCCCCTCACCCAGGGAAAGCTTTCTCATTGACCTTTGAAGCTGTTTTGGGCATTTGTGGTTTGAGCAATTTAGACACTCCAATAACAACCAATGAATCAGTGCCCTGAAGCCACTCCAGTCCTGTCCCTGAAGTGTGGCCCATGCTGGGCTGCAATATGCTATGAGGTCAGTGTGATAGACCTTTCTGGTCAGTCTTCCAGGCTGTCTTGGGCTGTAAATATGTTCCACTCTGTCATTTTATGACTCCTCTTACTCTAGAATATGTTTAGAGTAATTTTTACAGATAATCCATACTTCTACTCCTCCATCTTGGCTCCACACCATGAGTGACATTTCTTGATACAACCCACCTATACTTGACTAACTAAATGTATCCAGGGGTGGAGAAGGTGCAGCCTAGAGGCCACATGTGGCCTTCTAGGTCTTTCGGTGTCGCCTTTTGACTAAGTCCAATTTTTACAGAATGAGTACTTTTGATAAAGAGATTTCTTCTGTGAAGTTTGGATTTAGTCAAAAGGCCACACCTTAGGACCTAGAGGGCTACACGTGGCCTTTGATCCTCTCCACCATTTGTCATTACTAATAGATATGTTGTGATACCTCAGAATTGTTTTCATTTTCATTTTTCTAAAAATTAGTTTCTTTATATTTTTAAAAGCCTCTGAACTATTCCATACAGGGTCCCTTGAGTCTTATCTGGTCAGGGCGCCCCCATGCTATAGTCTAATGTGGGCAGGGCCCCCTTTGTCTAATCAGGCAAGGCCTCTAGTACAGTCCTGTGAGTGCATAAAATACTTGGGGGAGTAGACATCCTCAATTTACTTTCATATTTGTTGGAAATGATTCTAGTGTATCCTCCTTGCATACAGTGATTGTTTTTCAATTTCCATAGATACATTTTTAAGGTATTAAAAGGTGTCTCTATGCCACTACTTTGCAGAGGTTTCAGCATAAAAGAATATTTTGCTTTCTCAGAGACTTTTTCTACAAGTTTGGACATGATCATATGTTTTTGAGCGTTTTGCCCTTTATTAGGATTTATTGTACGTTTTATGTTTTCCTAATGTTGAACTAAGCTTGCATTTCTGGCATAAATACTGTTTTGTCATAATGAGTGATTACTTAGATAAATTTCTGCAATCTGTTTAATATAATTTTGTTTGAAATTTTTGAATCAATGATGGTTAGTTATATTGGCCTATAGTCTTCTTTCTGTGTTTTATCGCTCTTTAATTTAGGTATTAGGACAATCGTATCACGAAACAACTCTGATAAGATGCTTTCGTTCTGCTTTCTGAGAACATTTTGTCAAATATGTGTATCTATTTTTCTTTAAATTTTCATCGAACTCTCCTGTGAATCTTATCAGGTTCAGAAGTTTTATTTGTTGGCAGTGCTTTGGCCCTACTCCTTGCTCCAATTATTTTATGATAATTTTCTAACATAAGAGAGTCCTTCCTGGGAGTGTATGTGATTCTCCTGTCAATCATTGCTTTCCACAACTGGCCTCATAGTGTCCTACTCCCCCATTATAGCTGCAGCTGTCAACAAGTTAAGTCCTTGTCCAGGGACCTCATTTATGCCTAAGGAGAGGCCCATGGGACAACCAGGAAAGTCAGTAAAATAACCCCTTAATGAATTCTTGTGCTGAAAATAACATGGAAAACAAGAAGAGTCAGTTCAATGGCAAGCTGACTGTAAACGATGGGGATGAGAGGGAATGGGAGAGAGAAAATAGGGACCAGCATGAAACTCAGGTATGAACTCTAACAGAGTCCATGACTTACATATGGGCAGTGCTGAATTGAGAAGTATAGATACATGGGGACAATCAGCAGAAAAGGAGTACTCCAGTATGGAGAGGTGCTCCTACTGGGGTGCAGTGGGTGCTTCAGCAGGAAGGGATGCTCCCATTGAAGGGGAAGGGATGCTCCAAAGTACTCTTCTGAGAGTGAGGTTCATAATACAATATGGTTTCAGATGACTTCTCTGTTGCTGCCTGAATTGTATATCAGGGTTCAGGGCAAAGTACTATTTTGGGGGATTTCTTATCAGGGAGAATTGCAATTTGGGGGGTTTCTGTGTCAGTGAGAAAAAATGATCTGTTGGTAGCAAGAATAGTATTTGTGGCCCACAGCTATAACAGCTTTGACAAATATTATTGAGAGTACTTTAATCTGTTAATAATGGTTTTCACACACTTTAGCTGAGACTGTCACGGTGGGCTGAAGACTATTTGGCTTAATTTTATAACTACGTATCACACTTACAGTGACAAAATCTGTTGTGGCAATGCCTTTTGGGAAGTAGGACTTACAGAGGCAGTGGTGCATAGGGAAACAAAGAAGAGCGTCTCCCTCTAATTTATTCTCATGTAATGCCCTGTCCAATGACCTGGAAGGGCCCCTCATACAAAGTGGTTTGTTGGTTGATGGTTATCCTTCGTCTTCGAAGAGGAACAAAATGACATCTCCATGATAAAGTGAAATTTCAGTGTGTCTTACTGTCTGATCAGACCAGTACAAACTTGGAATGTTCTACGATAAGTTGGGCACAGATGGTCTGTGTGAATATTAGGGGTGGATATCCCATATTTGCACATCCTGTGTTTACTTTGTGCTGTCTCAATTCTGATTTGCTCAAAGAGTATGGCACCCTTTCTGATTAAAGTTACCTGCAAACATAATAAAGAGAAAGCAGTGTGGGCCCAAATTCTCCACTTCCTCGGGAGGTACTAGGATAATAGTTTATTCAGTTGGCCTGGGAATGTGGAATGAACTGAGTTCACCAATCTCCCTAGCACTGTTCTTTTGCTTTTGTGGGTTCATGGAACGTATGAGAAATGTGTATCCACACGGGACAAGAGGAGTTAAGGAGGGTGCATATTCCCCATTGATGTTCACACAGATAGTCTAGGACAAGTGATGTGAATTTGCTCAGAAAGAGTCCACATTTGTCCCTATAATTCTTTGTTCTTTGTTTTCCACATGCAGGCTTTCCTTTATATGGTCACTGGCCAAGATCCTTGTCAGAATTGGAATTTGCTAATGTTTGACAGAGAATTCTCCCCTACCTTGTTAATATATGGGGGTCCCTTCCTAACATTGCAGAGAAGATAAATTTTGAGCTTGAACTCTTGAATTGATGTGATGTCCAAAGAATTTTTTTTTCCACCAATTATTTTTTTTTATTTTGTAATGTTTAACAATCACTGCCATACAATTGTGATTTTATCCCCCCCACCTACCCCCCACTCCCCCCCTCCCTCCCCACGACTGCATACAATTCTGTATAGATTCTACATATACTTTCCTATTGAGTATATTTTCACTATAGTCATGCTATGTAGTCAGACTAAGATAAATGAAAGAAATCGTATAACAAATCAGAACATGATACACAAACACATACACATACACAAACATGATCTGCTACAATATGTGAGTGACTTCCATATTTCTCTCTCTGAGTGTGGCAGGCATTTTGACTTGAGATCCTCCATTGGGATTTTTTTTTTTTTTGGTAAGAAGTTCTTGTGTTATTACACAAATCTAAGTCTACCAGAAAAAACTCTCACACACTGTGGTTGTTGCTGTGCATAAAGTTCTCCTGGTTCTGCTCCTTTCACTCAGCATCAGGTCATATAAGTCCTTCCAGGCCTCTCTGAAGTCTTCTTGTTCATCATTTCTTATGGCACAATAGTACTCCATTACATTCATATACCATAATTTATTCAGCCATTCCCCAATTGATGGACATCCCCTTGACTTCCAGTTTTTGGCAACTACATAGAGTGCTGCTATAAATATTTTTGTACATGTGGGACCCTTTCCCATTTTTATGATCCCTTGGGGATACAGTCCTAGTAGCGATATTGCTGGGTCAAAGGGTATGCACATTTTTGTAGCCCTTTGGGCATAGTTCCAAATTGCTCTCCAGAATGGTTGGATGCGCTCGCAGCTCCACCAACAATGAATTAGTGTTCCAACTTTCCCACATCCTCTCCAGCATTTATCATTTTCTTGTTCTGTCATGTTTGCCAATCTTATAGGTGTGATGTGGTACCTCAGAGTTGTTTTGATTTGCATCTCTCTAACCAATAGTGATTTAGAGCATTTTTTCATATGATTATAGATAGCCTTAACCTCTTCCTCTGAAAATTGCCTGTTCATATCCTTTGACCATTTATCAATTGGGGAATGACTTGTATGATTATACATTTGGATCAGTTCTCTATATATTCTAGAAATGAGGCCTTTATCCCCGAGCTTAGCTGTAAAAATTCTTTCCCAATTTACTACATCCCTCCGGATTTTGGTTGCATTGGGTTTGGTTGTGCAAAAACTTCTCAGTTTAATGTAATCAAAGTTATCCATTTTGCATTTCATAATGCATTCTATCTCTCCTTTAGTAAAGAATTCTTCCCTTCTCCATAGATCTGATAAATACACTATTCCTTGCTTCTCCAGTTTATTCATGGTATCAATCTTTATACCTAAATCATGTACCCATTTGGACTTTATTCTTGTGTACGGTGTCAGGTATGGGTCTATGCCTAATTTCCGCCACACTGTTATCCAGTTTTCCCAGCAATTTTTGTCAAACAATGGGTTCTTATCCCAGAAGCTGGGGTCCTTGGGTTTATCAAACAGAAGGTTGCTATATTCCTTGCCTACTGCATCTTGAGTGCCAAGTCTATTCCACTTGTCTACCTCTCTGTTTCTTAGCCAATACAAAGTGGTTTTGATAATTGCTGCTTTATAGTACAGTTTGAGGTCTGGTAGCGCTAGGCCACCTTCCCAAGCATTTCTTTTCATTAGTCCCTTTGATATTCTGGACCTTTTGTTTTTCCAAATGAATTTTGATATTATTTTGTCCAGCTCTAGAAAGTAATTGTCTGCTAGTTTAATTGGTATGGCACTAAATAAGTATATTAATTTGGGTAGAATTGTCATTTTTATTATATTAGCACGGCCTATCCATGAGCAACTAATGTTTTTCCACTTACTTAAATCTGAGTTTATTTGTGCAAAAAGTGTCTTGTAATTGTGTTCATATAATCCCTGGGTTTGTTTTGGCAGGTAGACTCCTAAGTATTTTATACTGTCTACCCTAACTTTAAATGGGATTTCTCTTTCTATCTCTTGCTGTTGGACTTTGTTGCTAGTATATAGGAATGCAGAAGATTTGTGTGGGTTTATTTTGTACCCTGCAACTTTCCCAAAGTTGTTTATTAATTCTAGTAATTTTTTACTTGAATCTCTGGGATTCTCTAGGTAAATCATCACATCATCTGCAAAGAGTGATAACTTAGTTTCTTCTTTGGCTATTTTAATTCCTTGGATATCTTGTCTAATTGCTACAGCTAACATTTCTAGTACCATATTAAATAATAGTGGTGATAATGGACAACCTTGTTTCACCCCTGATCTTATTGGGAATGCATCTAGCTTATCCCCATTGCATATAATGCTTGCTGAAGGATTTAGATAGATACTGCTTATTATTTTATGGAAAACTCCCTTTATTCCTACATTCTCCAATGTTTTTAGTAGGAATGGATGTTGTATTTTGTCAAAAGCTTTTTCTGCATCTATTGAGATAATCATGTGGTTTTTGTTAGCTTTGTTGTTGATGTGATCGATAATGCTAATAGTTTTCCTAATATTGAACCAGCCCTGTAGTCCTGGTATGAATCCTACCTGATCATAATGTATTAATCTCGTGATAAGATGCTGTATTCGTTTTGCTAGAATCTTATTTAAAATTTTTGCATCTATATTCATTAGGGAAATTGGTCTATAATTTTCTTTCTCTGTTTTGTCTCTTCCTGGTTTGGGTATCAAAACCATATTTGTATCATAGAAAGAATTTGGGAGGACTCCTTCTTCCCCAATTTTCAAGAATAGTGTATGTAGTATTGGAATTAACTGTTCTTTAAATGTTTGATAGAATTCACTTGTGAATCCATCTGGCCCTGGAGATTTTTTCCTAGGGAGTTCATTGATGGCTTGTTCAATTTCTTTTTCTGAGATGGGGTTGTTTAAGTATTCAACTTCCTCTTCTGTTAATCTGGGCAATTTGTATTTTTTAAAATATTCATCCATCTGGTTTAGATTATCGAATTTGTGGGCATAAAGTTGGGCAAAGTAGTTTCTAATTATTGTTTTAATTTCCTCCTCATTGGAGGTGAGTTCACCCCTTTCATTTTTAATATTAGTAATTTGGTTTTCTTCTTTCTTTTTTAAAATCAGATTAACCAAAGGTTTATCAATTTTATTAGTTTTTTCATAAAACCAACTATTGGTTTTATTTATTAATTCAATAGTTTTCTTTATTTCAATTTTATTAATCTCTCCTTTGGTTTTCAGTATTTCTAATTTGGTATTTACTTGGGGATTTTCAATCTGTTCTTTTTCTAGCTTTTTCAACTGCAAGCCTAAGTCATTGATCTCCTCTTTCTCTATTTTATTTATGTAAGCATTCAGAGATATAAAACTTCCCCTAATAACTGCTTTTGCAGTATCCCATAAGTTTTGGTATGTTGTCTCACTATTGTCATTCTCTCGAATGAAATTGTTGATTGTTTCTATGATTTCTTCTTTAACCCAACCCTTCTTTAGAATTAGATTATTTAGTTTCCAATTGATTTTTGGTTTCTCTTTCCATGGCCTTTTATTACATGTAATTTTTAATGCATTATGATCTGAAAAGGATGCACTGATTATCTCTACCTTTCTGCACTGGATTGTGAGATTTTTATGTCCTAGTACATGGTCGATTTTTGTAAATGTTCCATGTACCGCTGAGAAAAAAGTATATTCCTTTCTATTCCCATTTAATTTTCTCCAAAGAGCTATCATATCTACCTTATCCAGAGTTTTATTTACCTCCTTAACCTCTTTCTTGTTTATTTTGAGGTTGGATTTATCGAGTTCAGAGAGGGGGAGGTTGAGGTCCCCCACTAGTATAGTTTTGCTATCAATTTCTTCCTTCAACTCTCCCAACCTCTCCTCTAAGAATCTGGATGCTATACCACTTGGAGCATACATGTTTAGTAATGATATTGCTTCATTGTCTATGGTGCCTTTTAGCAGGATATAGTTTCCATCCCTATCCCTTTTGATTAGATCTATTTCTGCTTTTGCTTTGTCTGAGATTAGGATTGCTACTTCTGCCTTTCTTACATGAGCTGAAGCACAATATATTCTGCTCCATCCTTTGACCTTTATCCTATGTGTATCCCCCCGTTTCAAATGTGTTTCTTGTAAGCAGCATATTGTTGGATTATGACTTTTAATCCATTCTGCTATCCGTCTCCGTTTTATGGGAGAGTTCATTCCATTCACATTCACAGTTATGATTACAATCTGTGTATTTCCCTCCAACCTCTTTCCCACCATTTGTGCTTTTAGCTCTCCCGTCTCCCTTCCCCTCCTCAATAGTATTCACTTTTCTCCCCCTCCTCCTGCAGCCTTCCCCTCCTTCTTTTGACCCCCCTCCCTTTTAGTCCCCTTTACTCTTATTGCTTCTTTCCTCCCTTTTAGCCACCCTCCCCTTTCTTCCCCCTTCCCCTCCTACTACCTATAGAGCTAGTTAGGCTTATCTACTGAAGATTATTGTTCCCTCCTTTGAACAAATCAGATGAGAGTACCTCTCAAACAATGCTCATCTCCCTCCCCTCCTTCCCTCTACTATAGTTTTGTACTTCTTCCTGTGATATAATTTGCCATTTTCTGCTTCCCCCTTTCCACACCTCCTATTACATTCCCTTCTCATACTTAAATCATATTTTTGACATGACATCATTTACTTTATGCCCGTTCCCTCTACATATATCCCTTTTATCATAATAGCTACACAGTTCTCAAGATTAACAGGTATCATCTTCCCTTATAGGGAGGTAAACAGTTTGCCCTAATTGAGTAGCAAGTTTTTGTTTTTGTTTTTTCCCCTCTGTTTACCTTTTTATGATTCTCTGGAGACCTGCATTTGAAGATCAAATTGTCTATTGAGTTCTGGTATTTTGGTCAGGAAGCTCTGGAAATCCCTTATTTCGTTGAATGACTTTCTCCTTGCCTGAAATGTTATGCTGAACTTTGCTGGGTAGTTGATCCTTGGTTGAAGTCCCAACTCCTTTGCCTTACCGAATATTGGGTTCCAATTCTTTCGATCTTTTAATGTAGAAGCTGCAAGGTCCTGTGTGATCCTGACTGTGTGTCCTTGATATTTGAATTGTTTCTTTCTGGCTGCTTGTAGTATTTTCTCCTTCACTTGATAGCTCTGGAATTTGGCAACTATATTTCTTGGGGTTTTGAGTTTGGGATCCCCTTCGGGAGGGGAACGGTGGATTCTTTCGATGACTATTTTGCCCTCTGAGTCTAGTACTTTTGGGCAGTTTTCCTTGATGATTTCCTGGAAGATATTGTCCAGACTCTTTTCTTCATCATGGGTTTCTGGCAGGCCAATAATTCTTAGATTTTCTCTCCTGGATCTATTTTCCAGGTCAGTTGTTTTTCCAATTAAATATTTTACATTTTCTTCTATCTTTTCATTCTTTAGATTTTGTTTGACTGATTCTTGTTGCCTCATTGAGTCATTAGTTTCTACTTGCCCAATTCTAATCTTCATCGTAGTGTTTTCTTCAGTTAGCTTTTCCATCTCCTTTTCCATCTGACCAATTTTTCCCTTTAAGGAGCTCTTTTCTCCATTTAATTTTTGTACTTCTTTTTCCATTCGACCAATTTTCCCAGTTAGGTTTTGGGTTTCCTTTTCCATCTGATCAATTTTCCCAATTAGGTTTTGGGTTTCCTTTTCCATTTGATTAGCTCTTCCTTTTAGGGAATTATTCTCTCCAGTTAATTTTTGAACTTCCTTTTCCATTTCTTCAATTTTCTTTTTCAGGGTGATGTTCTCATCAGTGAATTCTTTTTTTATAGTTTTAAAATCATTGGCCAGTTTTTCTTTTATATCCTTCTTCAGACGTTCCAGGTAATCTAGTTGTGCTTGCGAGAAATTCATAGTCCCATCTGAGGTTTCAGATGGAAGTACAGTCTCAGCTCTAACCTCTTTGGTGTTTCTGTTTTGGTCCTTATCCGCATAGAAAGATTCTATGGTTTTTTCACTTTTCGTCTGCTTTTTCCGATTCATGATGTTGGCTGAGTGTTGTAGCTTTTGCTTCTTTCAGTCAGAAGGTACAGATCTTTAAGTTGAGCTGATGTGTGTCTAGGCTAAAAGCAGGCTTTTGTTTTTTTGTTTCCCAGATCAACCCTGGGGTTAGCTTGTTAGGTATGTGGGAGGGGTGGTCTGTCCTCAGGATATCTCCTCAGCTGACTTGAGGCAAAGGCAAGGTCAGGGGATGGTGATCCCAGCTTCCCTATTGTCTTCCCTTTTCCCCTGGAGGGCTGGGGCACGCCTAGAAGCTAACGCGTGTTCCCGCCCCTCCTTGGGCTCGTCTCCCGGCTCTGAGGCTTGCCTGGGTCTCAGTGCGAATTTTCTCTGCCCTGGGTCGTCTGTCCCTCCAGCCGTCTCCGCTACCGTAGGAAGAATCCCCCTTTGCCACTTTTCCAGCCTCTGGTGTTATGAGACCACCCGCCCCCTTCTGCTGTTCCCGCTGATCCAGGATTAATCTGGGGAAGAATTTTATGGTTCCCTCAGGGTCATCAGGGGGGAGGAGAGAGCACTTACTGATCACGCTGCCATCCCAGTTCCTGGAAGTTCAAGTAGTCGATGTCCAAAGAATTTGAAGCCCAGGAGAGTGAGGGGCAATCACTTGATGCGTGTTCTCGCAGAGCAATTTATCCCATGAAATGGAATTGAAGCCCGATTACTGCCATTTAAACTATTTTGCTTTCATGACAGTGGAGAGGTTCATTGAAAGTCAAAGATAAGGTCTTTAATCCAAAGAATTAGGATGTGCTGAGGACATCCAGAGTATCCCTATGATGTCAGGAAACATAAAGTTGCTTTGCAGCTCTTGGTCTGCATTCTTCAAAATGCAAGGAAGCAATTCTGCATCATGTGAGGAGCCCTAACCCCAACCAACCACACAGTTGACGATCTTCTAAATGGAAAATGATTTAACTGTTCCTTTGATTGCCGTAAGACATGAGAGGTATGGTTGGAAAGTCAGCAAGTTTGTATCAGTGGCAAAGAGAGAGCCCCTCTGGGCTCCAAGTATGGTAATGTGTGATTGGGTTTTCTTTCCACAGCGGCATTTCTACAGTTACCAGATAGCCTGCAATCTAACACTGTTTCCAGTATTAAACACTGCTTGAAGACAGTTCTTTATTTTCTATTTGAAGGTATTCAAGTATCCATTTCAACGTTAACTTCCATAAATTTTGAGTTCTAAATTTTCTGCTCCTCCCTCCCCTATCTCAAGATGGCAAGCCATTTGATATCGTCTCTACAAATAACTTCATAAGAAACATATTGACACATCAGTCATACTGCAATGAAAAATTAGAAGTAATGGGAGGAATCACAAGAAGGAAGAAAGAAAGAAAACAAAAGAGAGCCAATAGTATGCTTCAATCTGCATTCCACCTCCATAGATCTTTTGCTTGATGAGAAAGGCATTTTCCTTCAGGAGAGTTTGTGAGTTCTCTTAGATCCTTTCATTGTTAAGAAAGGGGAAGCCTATGAGAAAGTTAATCGTCACACAGTGTTGCTGTCATTGTGTACAGTGTTCTGTTTTTGCTCATGTTACTTGGTATCATGTCACTTGGTGGAATTAGACTTCTCTTCCCCATTGCCATTTAATTTAGGTGGTTTCTAAGTCTCAGGCAACTGGATGGAGAACAATTGCCATGTAAGATCATCCAAATATGTGCATTGAAGGCCATGACATTTTTCTCCAGTAAGTGATACTATTTGCAGTTTGTCTTTCTCTGCCCCACGGGTTGTCAAACATCTTGTTGAGATGATGACTCCAGCTTCCTCCTCCAAGCTACTGTCAAGTTTTGACTTGTCCTTAGAATTGTGTCATTTAGTGAGAGCAGGAGCCAAGGAAAGGGCGAGTTCTCCCTTTTGAACCAATATGGGCTGTGGCTCAAGAGAACAGTTTTTTTCCCCCATGAAGCAATGCCCTACTTTTCCTGCAGGATTTTCAGGAAGGTTCTCAAGTAGGGAATGGGATCTGATTTCCCAGTGGAAGCTGCCTCCCTGAAGAAGGTAAGCATCAGATGGAATGGAGTTTTAGAATCTTGTCTACCTGCTAGCATTGAATCTGCTTAGATGGTGATGACCAAGAGATAGACAAAGCAGATTGGTACAAACTTCTTGGATGCAGAATGTTGATTGCAATTCTCTCTTTCAATGCTTTCTCTCAACTTTCTGTGTCTTCCTTGGGTGAGCAGGTACTCCTTGACTTCTACTTGGATTTCAATACGCAACCTTTTCCTTGTTATGGGAGAAGATCTACTTCGAGATCTTAGGCTTGATGTGGATTGCATTTTCAGTCATGAGCCTTTCCGAGTTGCCTTAAATCCTTATATTGGTAAGAAGAGGTAAGCCTATCAAAATTCATGGACTCACAATGTTTCTGCTATTGTGTGCAGTGTTCTACTGTTTCTACTCACATCACTTGGCATGAGTTCACGTAAATTGTGACAGTTTTTCTCAGATCTGATGGAAGCTCTTCAACCATTTGGTTCATTTATTCTTCTATTCCCCACTATCATATTATTTTGGTGGATTCTAAGTGTGAGGCAGCTGGATGGAGAACAATTGCCGTAGAAGAGGATCCAAACATGTGTAGTCAAGGCCTTGTCCTTTAAGCCAGTAAGTTATGCTCTTTACAGTTTGTCCTTCTGCATCCCATGGGTTGTCAAACATCTTGTCGAGATGATGGCTCTGGTCTTCTCCTCCAAGCCACTATCAAGCTTTTTAACTTGTTCTTGAGTTTGAGTTATATAGTGAGAGCAGAATCCCATGAAAGGGTGGGTTCTCCATTTTTGAGCTAATATGGATCATGGCCCAAAAGATCAGTTTTCTTTTCCCTTGAAGCAATGCCCCACTGATCAGCTGTAGTTTCCTGCAGGCTTTCCAGCAGCGTTCTCTGATGGGGAATGGGACCTGCTTTCCCAATGGAGGCTGCTTCTCTGAAGAAGGTAAGCATCAGATAGAATGGAGTTTGAGAAACTTGAGTACTTGCTAGCATTGAGTCTGCTTGGATGGTGATGATCAGGAGGTAGAGAAAAGAGAGTGCTACAAACCTCTTGGATGCAGAATGTTGATTGGAATTCTTCCTTTGGTTCTTTTCTCTGATCTTTCCCTGTGTGCCCTGAGTGAGCAAGTCCTCCTTTACTTCATCTTGCATTCCAAAAGGTGACCTTTATCTGGTTTTTGGAGATCTCCAGTTCCTCAATAGGCAACCAAAGGACTTCCCTTCAATTCATCAGTGAGGACAAAGCCTGTATAGCAATGTTATTGGAAGGCAGTAACTCAAAGTGATTCGTCTTAGTTTCTACTTTGGATGTGAAGGTGACTAAGAGTATGTTACTTGGAGGGAGGATCCAGAAATAGGAATTGCCGTTAGCTCTAGGATACGCACACTACAAAGGGACCCATCTGTACTTTGAGTACCCACACAGGACTTTTTGAAGGCTGAGATGTGGAAGATTGAGAGAAATCACTATCCCAGTGGATGAAAGAAGGTGGATTTTGGGAGGGATTTGGACTGAATCAGCCTGGATTTCCCGTGGACTTGTTTGCCTGCCAGAGGTCTCCCTTCTGTACACAATTTTTTTCAAGTTCAGGATGTGCCCATCTGGTAGAAGGAGAGATATTGGAATTTTCGGTTAGGCCCTCTGCGAAGGATATGGGTAGAAATGATACCAACGTTCTGACACTCATTTTCTCAGGAAAATACCCCATTTCTGCCTGCGATAATCCTTTGTTTTTTTTGTTTTCCACCTGCAGGGTTTCCGTGGTACTGTTGCAGTCCAAAATCTGTGTCAAAACGGGAAAAGATTAATGCTTGACATTGGATGCCTCCTCCCCCTTGCTGATGAATGAGAGCCCTTGTTAACATCTCAGAGCAGATGTATTTTGAGCTCTAAATCATGGATCACTGTGATGTCCAACACTTGTGAAGGTAAGGCAAAAGAGGGGCCATCATCTGCGGCATGTTTTCGCAGAGCAGCTTCTCCCATATAATGGCACTGAAGACCAATTTCTGCCATTCAAGCTATTTCACTTCTCCCGACATTGAGAAGTTAATTGCAATGTACAAAAACCAAATTCCAGGGCAAGAATATGGGCGCGTACTTACAGCATCCAGAAACTTCCTGTGATGTGAAGTAAAACAAATCTACCTTGCAGCTCTCCCTCTGCACCCTTCAAAGTTGGTGGAAGTGTCATCTGAGCAGACCTGACCTCAGCCAACCTCACAGAGGAGTACCTTCTAGATGGAAAGTGATTCAATTGCTCCTTTCAAAGCCCTAAGGTATGAGAAGCGCCCACTGGGAAGGCATCAGGTTTGTATCAGTGATAAAGAGAGTGCCCCACTACCCTCCAAGTATAGTCATGTATGATTGGGTGTTCTTTGCCATGTGGCCTTTCTGCATTCCACAGAGAACCTGAAATCTAACACCTTTTCCATTATTAAACTCTGCTTTGAAGGTGGCTCTTTATGCTCTTATTTAAAGGTATTCACTTTCTGTTGTCAACACTCTCTTCCATAAGATTTTAAGTTCTAATTTTTTCTGCTCCTTTCATCCCAGCCCACCTCACCCGAGCAGGGTAAGCCATGTGATATCGTCTCTTCATATACCTTCACATGAAACATTTACACATCACTCACGCTGCAAGCAAAATAGTAGAAGCAATGGGAGAAATCACAAGAAGGAAGAAAGAAAGAAAACAAAAGAGAGAGCCAATACTATACTTCAATCTGCTTTCCACCTCCACGGATCTTTTGATGGATGTGGACGGCATTTTGGTCATAATCCTTTGCCAGTTCTCTTAGATCCTTGCGTTGATAATGAGAGTCAAGCCTATGAAAGCTTGTCAACAATGTTGCTGGTACTGTGTACAGTGTTCTTCTGTTTCTCCTCAAATCAATCAACTTCAGTTCGTGTAAATCGTGGAAATTCTTTCTCAGATCTGAAGGAAGCTCTTCAACCATTTGGTGCAATTAGAGTTCTTGTACCCACTATCATATTGTTTTGGTAGTTTCTAGGTGTGAGGCAGCTGGATGGAGAACAAGTGCCATATAAGAGATTCCATACATGTGCAGTTAAGGCTGTATCTTTTTCTCTAGTAAGCAATCCTATTTGCAGTTTTTCATTCTGTGCTCCACAGGTCATCAACCATCTTGTTCTGATAATGGTGTCAGTCTTCTCCTCCAAGCCACTGTCAAGCTTTTTGACTTTTCCTGGAAATCGTATATTTTAGTGACAGCAGTAGCCCATGAGTGGCTGGGTTCTCCCTTTAGAACCAATGTGACTAATGCCCCAAGAAACCACTTGCCTAGTTCCAGGAAGCAATGCCCCACTGGTTAGTTATTTTGTTCCTGCACGGTTTTCAGGAAGGTTCTCAAGTGAGGAATGGGATCTGATTTCACAATGTAGGCTGCCTCCCTGAAGAAGGTAAGTTTCAGATGGATGGGAATTTCAGAACCTTGCCTACTGGCTAGAATTGAGCCTGTTTGGATGGTGAGTGATGATCAGGAGATAGACAAAGTATAGTGATACAAACCTCTTCGATGCAGAATGCTGATTGGAATCCTGTTTTTGAGTCTTCTCTCTGGTCTTTTTGTGTGTGACTTGAATGAGCAGGTACTCCTTGACTTCGCCTTGGGTTCCAATAAGCAAACTTTTCCTTGTTTTGGGAGGAAAAGATCTCCAATTCATGGTGAGCCATTTGGCTCACCTTGAACTCATTGGTAGGGACAAAGCCTATAAGACTATGCTATTGAAATGCAATAATTCAAAGGAATTCCACTGAGCTTCTACTTTGGACGTGAAGGTGTCTGAAAGTAGACTACTTTGAAGGAGAATCAGCAAATGGGGATTGGTGATTAGCTCTAGGATATCCGCACCAGAGAAGGACCCATCTGTGCTTCAAGTACCCATAGTGGACGTTTTGAAGGCTGAGATGGGGAAGATGGAGAGAAATCACTAAACCAGTGGTGGAAGAAGGTGCATTTGGGAACGTTTTTGGACTGAATCAGCTGGGATTTGCTATGGGCTTGTTTGACTGCCAGAAGACTTGCTTCTGTACAAAACTTTTTTCAAGTTCAGAATGTGCCCTTATCAGGATGTTCATTTGTGCTCTCTGTGAAGAATAAGGGCAGAAATGGTACCAATATTCTGAAATGAATTTCCTTAGGAAGATACCCCATTGCTTCCAATAATCTTTTGTTTCTTCGTTTTCCACTTGCAGGCTTTCTGTGATACTGTGCCGGTTCAACAGTTTTGTCAACCTGGGTATTGACTGATATTTGACAGAGGATGCCTCCCTTGCTAATGAATGGGGTCCCTTTGTAAGATCACAGAAACGATCTATTTTGAGCTCTAAATCATGAATCATTGTGGTTTCCAACGCATGAGAAGGTAAGGCAAAAGACGGTCCATAACCCCCCATGTTCTGTCAAACCAGCTTCTCCCATAAAATGCCATTGAAGGTCAATTTCTGCCATTCAAGCTATTGTGTTTCCCTAGCCATGGAGAAGATCATTGCAAAGTCCAGAACTCAAAGTCCAGGGCCAGGATATGGACTTGTGCTCAGGGCATCTAGAGGCTTCCTTTGACATGAGGAAACAAACTCTGCTTTGCAACTGTCACTCTGCATCCTTCATAGAGTCTGGAAGCAGTTCCATGTCATCTGAGCAATCCTAACCTCAGTCAATCTCACAGTCGTGTACCTTCTAGATGGAAAGTTATTCAATCGCTCCTTTGATATCCATTAGCTACGAGAGGCACACATTGGCGAGGCATCATATTTATATCAGCGAAACAGAGAGAGCCCCACTGGCCTCCAAGTACAATCATGTGTGATTGGGTGTTCTTTGTCAAGTGGCCTTCTACATTCCACAGAGAGCCTGCATTCTAACACCTTTTCCATTATTAAACTGCGTTGAAGATGGTTCTTTATATTGTTTTAAGGTATTTATTTTTTGTTTTCAACATTCTCTTCCATAAAATTTTGAGTTAGAAATTTTCTGCTCCTTTCTCCGTGCCACCCCACCCTAAGAGAGTGAGTCATGTGATATCAGGTCTTCATAAACCTTTACATGAAATATATTTGCACATCAGTCACTTTGTAAAGACAAATTAGAAGAAACTGGCGGATTCACAAGAAAAAGGAAGGAAGAAAACAAAAGAGAGAGCCAATGATATGTTTCAACTTGTATTCCACCTCCACGGATATTATACTTTATGGGGACGGCATTTTCTAGTCGTGAGTCTTTCTGAGTTCTCTTAGATTCTTGTATTGGTAATGAGAATTCAGCCCATGCAATTTTGTCGTCACACAATGTTGCTGTCACTTTTTGTAGTATTTTCCTGTTTCAGCTCATGTCACAAAGTATTTGTTCACTTAAATCGTGGCATTTTTTTCCCTCAAATCTGAAGGAAACTCTTCACCCATTTGGTGCAATTAGACTTCTCATCCCCACTATCATATTGTTTTGGTAATTTCTAAGTGTGAGGCAGCTGGATGGAAAACAATGGCCATATTAGAGGATACAAGCATGTGCAGTCAAGGTCATGTCCTTTTTGCGTGTAAGTGATCCTGTTTGCAGTTTTTCCTTCTGTTTCCCATGAGTTGTCAACCATTTTGTTATGATGATGGCACCGGACTCCTCTTCCAAGCCACTGTCAAGCTTTTTGACATTTCCTTGAAGACATGTCTTTTAGTGAGAGGAGGACCCCGTGAAAGAGCAGGTTCTCCCTTTTGAACCAATATGGCTAATGCCCCAAGAGACCACTTGTCCCTTCCCAAGAAGCAATGCCCCACTGATTAGTTGTATTTTTCCTGCAGGGTTTCCAGGAAAGTTCTAAAGTAGGGAGTGGGACCTGATTTCCCAATGCAGGCTTCCTCCCTGAAGAAGGTAAGTATCAGATGGAAGGGAGTTTCAGAGCCTTGTCTACCTGCCAGCTTTGAGTCTGCTTGGATGGTGATGATCAGGAGATAGACAAAGCAGAGTGGTACAAACCTCTTGGATGCAGAATGCTGATTGCAATTCCCTCTTTCAATCCTTTCTCTCATCTTCCTATCTTCCTTGAGTGAGCAGGTACTCCTTGACTTCTCGTTGGGTTCAAATAGGGGACCTTTTCCTTGTTTTGGGAGTAGAAGATCACTAATTTCTCAATGGGAAGCCAAATGGCTGCCATTGAATTCACTGGTGGGAACAAAGTCCCTATAGCTATGTTATTGCAATCCAATAATTCTCAGGGATTCAACTGAGCTTCTACTTTGAATGTGAAGGTGCCTGAGAGTAGGCTACTTTGAAGAGGATCAGGAATTGGGGACTGATTATTAGCTGTAGCATATTCACACTACAGAAGGACCCATTTGTGCTTTGAGGACTCAAACTAGACTTTTTGAAGGCTGAGATGTGGAAGATGGATAGAAATCAATACCCCAGTGGATGAAAGAAGAGTTGGGGAGAACTTGGGGAGCGTTTTGGACTGAATCAGCCAGAATATCTCATGGGCGCCTTTGTCTGTCAGAGGCCTTGTTTTTGTACAAAACTTTTTCAAGTTCAGGATGTGCCCTTCTAGGAGAAAGACAGATATCGGGATTTTCAGTTGGGTCCCCTGAGAAGGAAATGGTAGAAATGATACCAAATTCTGAAATGCATTTCCTCAGAAAGATATCCCATTGCTCCCAATAATCCTTAGTTCCTTTGTTTTCCACCTGCAGGCTGTTTGTGATACTGACTGAGGACAATATCTGTGTCAAAACCGGAATTAACTAAGGCTTGAGAGAGGATTCTCCCCCCACACACAATGAATGGGGGCCTTTCGTAACACCTTAGAGAAGATGTATTTTGAGCTGTAAATTGTGGATCACTGTGTTGTCCAAAGCGTGTGAAGTTAAGGCAAAAGAGGGGCCATCACCTGCTGCACATTCTGGCAGAGCAACTTCTCCCATACAATGGCATCGAAGGCCAATTTCTGCCATTCAAGCTATTTTGCTTCCCTGGCCTTGGAGAAGTTTATTGCAACATCCAGAAGCCAAAGGCCAGGGCCAGTATATGCGCGTGTGCTCAGGGCATCCAGAGACTTCCTGTGATGTGAGAAAAGAGAAATCTGCTCTGCAGCTCTCAATCTGCTTCCTTCAAATTGCATGGAAGCAATTCCTTGTCATCTGAGAAACTGTAACCTCAGCCAACCTCGCAGTCTTGTATCTTCTAGACGGAAGGAGATTCAACCGCTCCTTTGATAGCCTTAGACATGAGAGGCATGCATTAGCAAGGTATCAAGTTTGTGTCAGTGGTAAAGGGAGAGTACTACTGGCCTCCACATATGGTCATGTGTGATTCGGTGTTCCTTGCCAAGTGACCTTTCTACATTCCACAGAGAGCCTGAAATCTAACACCTTTTCCATTATTAAACTCTGCTTTGAAGGTGGCTCTTTATGTTCTTATTTAAAGGTATTCATTTTTTGTCTTCAAAATTCTATTCCATAAAATTATAAGTTCCAAATTTTCCACTCCTTTCTCTCCACCACCCCACCCCAAGAGGCTGAGTCATGTTCTATCGTCTCTTCATATAATTTCATATCATGCTGCAAAGAAAAATTGGAAGCAATGGGAGGAATCACAAGAAAGAAACACAGCAAAAGTGATAGCCAATAGTCTACTTCAATCTGTATTCCATCTCCAGAGATCTTTTGCTTGATGTGGATTGATTTTTCTGTCATGAGCCTTTGTAAGTTCTCCTCCATCCTTGCATTGTTAAGGAGATTTAAGCCTATGAAAGTTATTCGTCACACAATGTTGCTGTTATCATGTCCAGTGTTCTCCTGGTTAAGCTTCCATCACTCGGCATCAGTTCACGTAATTTGTGGCAGATTTTTCTCAGGGCCCCAAGAAACTCTTCATTCATGGTGTACATTTCCTTTGTCTTCTCTTCCCCACTAACATATTGCTCTGTCGCTTTTAAGCCGGAGGCAGCTAGATGGAGAAAAATTGCCACATAAGAGGATCTAAGGATGAGCAGGGATGGTCTTGCCCTTTAATCCAGTAAGTTATCCTATTTGCATTTTTTTCCTTCTGTCTCCCATGTGTCCTCAAACATCTTGTTCAGATGATGACTCCTCTTCCAAGCCACTGTCAAGCTTTTTGGTTTGTTATTCAAGTCCTGTCATTCTGTGACAGCAGAAGTCCGTGAAAGGGCAGGTTCTCCCTTTTGAATCAATATGGGTTATGCCCCAAGAGACCACTTTTCTCTTCCCATGAAGCAATGCCGCACTGTTCAGTTGTACTTTTTCTGCATGTTTTCCAGGAAGGTTCTCGTGTGGGCAATAGGATTTGATTTTTTCAGAAGAGGATCCCTGTTTGAAAAAGGTAAGTTTCAGATGGAACAGAGTTTCAGAACCTTGTCTACCCGCTGGCACTGAGTTTGTTTAGATGGTGATGATCAGGAGATAGACAAAGCAGAGTGGTGCAAACCTCTTGGATGCAGAATGTTGATTAGAACACTGAGTTTGATTCTTTTCTCTGGTCTTTCGCTGTGTACCTTTAATGAGCAAGTACTCCTTTACTTTGCCTTGGGTTCATACAGGAGACCTTTTCCTTGTTTGGGGAGGGGAAGATCTCCAATTACTCAATGGACAGCCCTATTGCCCCCTTGAGTTCACTGGTGGGGACCAACACGATATGGGTTTGTTGGTGTAATGCAATAACACTCTGAGCTTCTACGTTGGATGTGTAGTTGTGTGAGAATAGGCTTCCTTGAACTAGCAACTGGAAATGGGGATTGCCTATTTGCTATGGTATCGGCATAGCACACTGAGAGGAACAAGTCTTATGCCTGACCAGCAGGATGCTCGTCCTCCTGTGGAGCTCGCGAGTAAAAGAATGAGGCGGGAGAGCGGGTCATGAAGCAACTCCGATTTATTCAAGCAAGCACTCTGATTATATAGTCTCTGCCAGCCAGCCCAGTGAACCATGGTAACACACACAAACAAACCTGAAACTATAGTAATGAACACAAACTGGAACTATAGTAACAAACACAAACCAGGGGTGGGGTCGTCCCTTCCAACGCCATCTTGTTCACCCTTCCTTGCACTGGACTCAGTTTACCTGATGTCCGTCAGTGTGGCCTCCCAGATGACGTGGTGGTCAGCGCCCCTTACACCTATTATCTATATTATACGCGCACGTTGGAAGAACCCATCTGTGCTTTGAGTCCCCACAAAGGACTTTTTTAAACCTTAGATGTGGAAGAGAGAGAGAAACCCTACTGCAATGGATGGAAGATGGTGGTTTCGGGGAGGGTTGGGACTGAATCAACCAGGATTTCCCTTGGGCTTGTTTGCCCGCCAGAGGCCTTGCTTCCCCAGTACTCAACTGTTTCATTGTTCAGGAGATCCCCTTCTGAGAGAGGGACAGATATCGGGATTTTCAGCTGGGCCCCTTGAGAAGGAAACTGGCAGAAATGAGACCAATATTCTGAAATACATTTCCTCAGGACGATACCCCATCTGTCCCGATAACTGTTTGTTCCTTTTTCTTTCCCTACCAGCAGGCTTTCCTTCATACTCTCAGTGGCCAACATCTATGTCGAAATTCATGTTGATTATGGGTTGTCTGGGTATGCCCCCCCATTTCTAATGTACGGGAACCCCTTACTAAAATTGCCAAGCAGATATATTTTGAGCTCTAAATCACAGATAACTCTGGTGCTCAAATCGTGTGAAGCTCAGGGGAATGAGGGGGGCAACATCTGCTGCATGTTCTATCACACCACCTGTCCCATGGAATGGTATTGAAGCCCAGTTTCTGCCAATCAAGCTATTTTATTTCCACAGCCATGAAGAAGTTCATTGGAACATCCACAACCCAAAGGCCAGTGCAAGGACGTGGACTTGTGCTCACAGTGTCTATAGTTTTTTATACTTGATTTTCTAGGATTCTCCAAGTATATCATCATATCACCTGCAAAGAGTGATAACATAATTTCTTATTTTCCTATTCTAATTCCTTCAGTTTCTTTTTCTTCTCTTATTGTCAACACTAACATTTATAACAGCACATTGAATAACATCGGTGATAATGATGGAAATGCATCTGGCTTATTTCCATTGCATATAATGCTGGCTGATGGTTTTAGGTAGATACTGCCGCATATCCTCTCCAATATTTTCAATACAAATAGATGTATTTTTCACAAACTTGTTCTGCATCTATTGAGATAATCATACAGTTTATTAGTTTTTTCTTTATGTGATCAATAATGTGGACAGTTTTCCTAATATTGAACCACCCTGCCTTCCTTGTATGAATCCTACCTGATCACAATCTATTAATCTTCTTACAAGATGCTATATTATTTTTGATAATATCTTATTTAAAAGTTTTGCATCTGTATTCATTAGGGAAACTGTTCCATAATTTTCTTTTTCTGTTTTGGCTCTTTCTGGTTTAGGTATCAGCACGATATTTGCATCATAAAGCGAATTTGGTAAAACTCCTTCTTCATCAATTTTCTCAAATAGTGTACAAAGTATTGGAATTAACTTTTCTTTAAATGTTTGCTATAATTCACTTGTAAATCCAACTGACCCTTTAGATTTTTTTCCTAAGGAGTATATTGATGATTTGTTCAATTTCTTTTTCTGAGATGGAGTTGTTTAAGTATTTTATTTCCTCTTCTGTTAATCTGGACAATTTAAATTTTTGTAAACATTCATTCATTTCACTTAGATTGTTAAATTTTTTGGAATAAAGTTGCCTAAAGTAATTTCTAATTATTGTTTTAGTTTCCTCCTTGTTGCAGGTGATTTCACCCTTTCCATTTTTCTTATTGGTAGTTTGTTTTTCTCCTTTCTTTTTTTTTCATCAAATTGAAGAAAGGTTTATCAGTTCTACTGTTTTTTATTCGTAAAACTAACTCTTATTTTTAATTATTAGTTCTAAAGTTTTCTGAATTTCAGTTTTATTAATCTCTCTTTTGATTTTCAGTATTTCCAATTTAAGATTTACTTGGGGATTTTCAATTTTTTCTCTTTCTAGCTTTTGCAGCTGTATGCCCAATTCATTAATCTCTTTTTTCTCTATTTTATTAATCGAAGCATTCAGTGATATACAACTTCCTCTAAGAACTGCTTTTGCAACATATAAGTTTGACTAGGTTGTCTCACTATTGTCATTCTCTTGAATGAAGTTATTGATTGCTTCTATGATTTGTTGTTTAACCCACTCGTTTTTTAAGATTAGATTATTTAGTTTCTAATTTTTTTTTGGTCTGTCTTTCCAGGAGAATTTATTCAATAAAATTTTTATTGTATTTTGTTCTGAGAAATATGCGTTGACTCTCCCTGCCCTTCTGCACTGGATTGAGAGGTTTTTATGACCTAGTAAATGACCAATTTTTTTTATATCTGTCATGTACCACTGAGAAAATGGGATATTCCTTTCTATCCTCAATCAGTTTTCTCCAGAAGTCTATCATATCTACCTCATCCAGAGGTTTATTCACCTCGGTAACTTCTTTCTTGTTTATTATGAGGTTAGATTTATCAAATTCAGAGAGGAGGTGGTTGAGGTTCCCCACTAGTATAGTTTTGCTATCTATTTCTTACTGTAACTGCCTTAACTCCTCTTAGAATTTCGATGGCATACTACTTGTTGAATATATGTTTAGTAATGATATTGCTTCATTGTCTATGGTGCCTTTCAGTAGGATATAATTTCTTTACTTATCTCTTTTTATTAGATGTATTTCTGCTTTTCATTTTTCTGAGATTAGGATTGCTATCCCTGCTTTTAATACATCAGTTGAAGCACAACCTTTTATCTTTACCCTGTATGTATCCCCCCTTTTCAAATGTGTTTCTTTAAACAACGTTTTGTTGTATTATGTTTTTTAATCCGTTCTACCATCATCTGTGTCTTTCTCTCCAATTTTTCCCCATTTTTGATTTTAATTGTCCCTTCTCTATTCCACTCCACAAGAGTTTTAATTGTTGACCACTGCCTCCCTCAGTCTTCCCTCCCTTCTAGCAGCACCCCCCTTACTTTCCCTTTTCCCTTACTACTTCCTCCCACCCTTTTCACATCCCGTCCATTTTCCTTCTCCTTTCCCCTCCTGCGTATATGGCAAGTTGGATTTCTATACATAACTGAGTTTGTTGTTCCTTCCTTCAACCAAATCAGATGAGGGTAAATCTCAAACAGTGCTCATATCCTTCCCCTCTTTCTTTCTACTATAATATGTTTTTGTGCCTCTTCCAGTAATGTAATTTACCGTTTTCAGTCTCCTCGTTTTCACTTCTCCCCTAACAATGCCTTTCCACCCTTAAAAATAACAAATGTTTTTTTATCACATCAGTGAATTTATACCTGCTTCCTCTACATATATATACATGCATATATATGTATGTATGTATGTATGTGTATATATATATATCTCCTTTGTGATATCATAATAAACATACATAGACTCATTAGCTTCTACTTGCCCTATTCTAATTTTTAATAGATGGTTTTCTCCAGTTAACTTTTGCATCTCCTTTTCCATTTGTCCAATTATTCCTGTAAAAGAATTATATTCTCTGGCTACATTTTCATACGAGATTTTCCATTTGCCCAACTTTCCTTTTTAAGGAACAGTTCTCTCAGTGAATCCTTTTTTTTTCGTATTTGAAAAATCAATTGCTAATGTTTATTCTACCCCTCTAATTTGGCTTTTACAATCCTTCTTGAACTCTTCCAAGAATGTTCTTTGAGCTTCAGACCTGTTCATATTCCCTTCTGTGGTTTCAGATGCGAGTACAGTCTCAATGATCCCCATTTCTGAAATCATGGTTCAGTTTTGCTCCCCATAATAGGATTCTATGGTCTTTTCTCTTCTGGTTTGCTTCTTGCTCATAAAGATTGCCTTTCTCCTGGCTTTTGAAGTCAATCTCTGCTTCTGGGGCACAGGGGCTTTGTCCCACATTTCTTGTGTTGAAATCTTAGGGCTTTTTGTGTTGTGGCCTCTCCTTCTTTCAGCTACAAGACACAGTGCTGAAGTTTGCCTGTTGCTGAGGTGGCTGGTATGCCAAAGCAGAGGCCAGATGAAGTCTTTCTGAGGTTCCCTGGAGTCACTCTGAAGGTCACTACGTGAAGTGTAGGGGAGGAGTTCTTTGGCTACAAGAGTTCGCCTCCCATGAGCTAGAGCACAGGCGGGCTAAGCAGATGGCGTACCTCTGTCTGCACTGGTGTCTTCCCAATTCCTCTGGCTGTACTAAAGCACCCCTGGGGTCCTGGTATTTGCGTTTTCGGGTTCCACTCCAATGGGCCTCAGGATCTTCTCCTGGTTCACTGAGGTGGGACTGTCTTGGACAGCTCTGTTCCTGTACTGATTCCCTTCAGTGAAAGCAAGGGGATCTCTTTTTGACAATTTTCCTAGCCTCTGGGGCTGAGAGGCTGTTTATCCATTTGGCTGGTCCCACAATTCCAGAATTTTCCTGGGGAAATTTTCTCTAGGTTTTTCATGTCCAACAAGGAGAGGGAACAAGCACTTAGAGATCACTCCACCATCTTGGCTCACAGAAGTTCAGGTAGGTGATTTTAACACATTTATTGTGTGGGGTGATAGTCGCAGAAGTGGCTGCTGTTGTTACTGGGAGACCTGTGTTTTTCTCTTGCTCCACTTGCTTCCACTGGACTCTCATCCTGTGCTGATATGCTTGAGAACCCTCACTGTTGCTTCTGATTCAGTCTGTCCGGTGGTTCCTGCTCAGTTTTGTTATGATGGGGTCTGCACTGGTACAGCCTGAGATCTCTGTGCTTCCCCAGCCTCGTGTAACGGATCTTTTCCATTGACCTTCCTGGCTGTTTTGGACTAGGAATCTGCCACACTGTCTCCTTGTCAATTTTGCCACTCTAAAATTTGTTCACATTCTCTTTTTAGATATATCTGAAAGAATTTATTGTAGAGCTTAAGGGAGTTCATGCTCTCACTCCACCATCTTGCCTCTGTCCCCTGCATCTCCATAGATCATTTTCTTGATGTGGAGGGAATTTTTCGTCATGAGCCTTTGTGAGTTCTCTTAGATCCTTGCATTGGTAAGAAGAGACAGGCCTATGAAAGTTAGTCATTACACAATGTTCCTGTTACTGTTTACAGTGTTCCCCTAATTTAGTTCACATCACCTGGAATCAGTTCACATAATTCTTTGCAGGTTTTTTCAAGTCCGAAGGACGCTCTTCCACCATGTGGTTCAAATCATTTGTCTTATCTTCCTCGCTACCATATTGATTTGTGTTTTCTAACTGTGAGGCAACTGGACGGAGAACATTTGCCATATAAGGGAATCCAAGCATGTGCAATCAAGACCTTGTACTTTTCTCCAGTAAGTGATCCTTCTGTGCCCCTTGTGTCAGCAAACATCTTGTTGAGATGATGGCACCAGCTTTTTCCTCCAATTCACTGTCAAGCTTTTGAACTTGTCGTTGAAATCATGTAACAGAACATATGAGCTGTCAGAATCTTAGTATATGGAACACCATAGCTCCAAAGGACCTTCAAATACAGAATATCAGAAGTGGAAGGGAACTTAGAACATAGATTATCCGAGCTGGATGGAACCCTAGGAGACAGAGTATCACATATGGGAGAGACCTTAGAACATCAGAGGTGAAATTAACTTTAGAAATTACAATATCCAAGATGGAACGGACCTTAGTACATGTAATATGTGAGGTGGAAAGAAAATTAGAGGACAGAATATCAAAGCTGGACATTACTTTAGAATACAAAATATCAGAGATGGAGGGAACCTTAGAAGATAAAATACGAGAGCTAGAAGAGACCTCAGAACACAGAATAATCAAGAAGGATGAGGATTTAGAGTACAGAATATTAGAGGTGACCTGGACCTTAGAATATAAAAGATCAGAGCTGCAAGGGACGTGAGCACATGTAATATCAGAACTGGAAGGAATGTTAGAATATCAATTAGCAGACCTGAAAAGAATCTTGGAATATCAAATATTAGATCTGGGAAGGATGTTAGAAAACAGAATATAAGAGCTAGAATGGACCTTAAACACAGAATATCAGAGATAGAGGTAAGTTTAGAATCTAGAATAGCACACCTTTAAGTGATGTGAGAACACAGAATGTCAGAATTTGAAGGGACATTAAAACATGGAATACCATACCTTGAAGGAATATTAAAATAGTGATGATCAGAGATGGAAGGGGCCTTCCGAATACAGAACATCAGAACTTCAATGAACTCTAGAATATAGAATACTGCAGATGGAAGGAACCTTAGGCCACAGAATATCAGAGGTGGAATGAACCTTAGAACAGAGAGTAGAACAGCTGGCAAGAACTTAGAATATAAAATAGCAGAGGTGGAAAGGGCATGAGAACGCAGAAAGTTAGAAGTGAAAGGGACTTTAGAACATAGAACACCATTGGAAGGAAGGTTAGAGTACTGATTTTTGGAGATATAAGGGACCTTAGAACACCAGAATTTTAATGAAACTTAGAATATATAATACCAGAGTTGGAAGGGACCTTAGAACACAGAATGTCAGAAGTGGAAGGTCTGGGGCTTGGGGGCCCGTGCAGTGGAGTGGGATGGAGAAAGGCCCAGCATAGAGAAGTCTCTGAGGTCACTCCCTCCCTCCACTCCTCAGGTGGACATTTCCATCGTTCCTTCCTCCTATCCTTGGCTTGGCCTTGGAGCTGGGAGAGAGGATACAGTCTAGATGAGCACTGGAGAATAAATTTGTTCCATGAAGTTTGAATTCAAAGGTTCACACTTGAGGACCTAGAGGGCCACCTGTGGCCTGAAGGCAACAGGTTCTCCACCCCTGGTCTAGGAAGTAGCCTCCCCCTTGCCTTCCTCATCCTCAGAGAGAGGAGGGTAAATCTTTCCCGGGGATAGGCAGAGAAATCTTTTCTGGGAGAAGTGACTTGTCTTACAGGCAGGTCAATCCTTGATTTGCTCTTTTAATTGAGTAGTAAAATTGTGACTATCATTCTAGAAGTCACAAATCTTTTTCATCCTTTCCCAATTCATTTTAATTCCATTTAAGGTTTCCTTAAAGGAATCCAAGTTAAAAGTTAAAAGAGGTTTCTCGTGTGGTGGTTTTGAGTAGCCATTTGTGAAAAGGGTCCATTTGGGATATTTAATTTTATTGCCAGCTTTATCAAAACATATCTTAAATTAATTTGTTTGATCCTGATAAAAAAAAAAAACCCTGAAGTTGGTCAATATCTATGGAGTTGTCTTCAGTCAATTTCTGCCAGTCAGTTACATGTCCGCAGGTTTGGATGACTTCATCTTAGGATGTTTGGGTACTCATGGGACCTTGGCCAAAATCTTACTTTATTCCAGAATTTTTTTGCAAGTAATGTGGACTACTTGCATTAAAAGCTGGAGCTTTCAAAAATCAGTTCCTGACTAAAGTTTAAAACTTGAGACGTCTGTCCAAACTGGTAGGTTTTCACTGGTTCCTCCTGATAGGGTTTCTACTACTTCTCCTCCAGTGAGTTTCCAGCTTTGTGATGTCCACACCAGGGTCTCTACGTGTGGCCACAAACCTTTCGGACAGTCTAGGAACTCTTCCCCTCCCCTTCCTTATCATTCCCTTTTTGGTGTCATTTAATTAAATGGTATATTTATTTTTGTTCTACTGTCAACTAGAACCAGGCAGAAGGGGGCATTTCTATGTACCTTGTTGTGGAACAGAAAGAGGACTGTCCTTGAACCTGCAGATCTCTGTGATCTACAGGTTGAAAAAGGAGGATTGTTTTAATGTGCACTTCTCTCATTGTGAGGTATTTGGAGCTTGGATATTGAAAGCTTGAATTTCTTCCTTTGACAACTTCCTGTTATTCTGGCCAACTGGAAAATGGCTTTTAATCTTGGGACCTAGAATCAGTTCCTTATATATGTTGCATATACAGCAGTCCTTAGAGAACTTTACTGCAAAGCGGTTTTCCCTCACTTAACTGTAACCCATCTCATTTTGACTGAATTTGATCGGTTTGTGGAAAAAACATTTCAACTTTATAGAAGCAGAATCATCCATTTCATTTTCTGTGCTCTTCTCTGTTGCTTGTTTTTCCATAACATTTTTCCATATCCATTTATGTGAGAAGTAATTTCTTCCTTGCTTCTCTAACTTGCTATTGAATCCTCTTTTACATTTAATTTATGTATCCATATATAGTTTAATTGGATAGGTGGTGTGAGGTGTTGATCTATCAAATTTCCTGCAAACAGCTTTTCCCTTACCCCATTTGTTTTTTTTTTTAAAATAGTGTGTGCTCCCCTGCCCACACCCTCACAGTTGCTGTCTTTGCATGTATCAAACACTAAGTTATTTTATTTCTTTCCTTTTATACATTGAATGCTTAATCTTTTCCAATTCCAATTCCAAATTCCAGATCCAAATTCCAATTCCAAATTCCATTTCTAAATTCCACTTTCAAATTCTGATTCCTAATTCCAGTTCCAAATCACAATTCTAAATACCACTTCCAAATTCCCATTCTAAATTACACTTCCAAATTCCACTTCCAACCTCCAATTGGGACATGTAATTCTTAAATCCACTTCCACAATCCAGTCTCTACTTTTCCTTCAGAAGTCGTTTTTCAAATTTTAATTCTGTAATTATCTTCCACATTTCGCTTGTCATTTCTATCCTAAAATTATGACTCCAATTTCCAGTTACATCTTATCAACAAAATTCTGCTTTCTAATGACACTTTTAAATTTCTGTTTCAAATTCCAATGCCAAGGTCAAATTGGAGTGCAAAGTGAAAATTCACATGCTACCTCCAAACTCTTTTTTCCATAGTCTAATTCAAAATTCCTATTTAAAACTACTATATCACATGGTCACTACAGAATCTAGATTCCTTTTCAAACTTACCAATTCAAATGAAACCCAAAATTCAAATTCCAAATTTTAACCCTAAAATTTTATCCCAAAATTTAATGTCAAATTTCTGGTCCAAACCATTTTTGAAATTCCAAGTCCATGCTCAAGGTAGCATGCCAAAGTCAAATTGTAATTTTTCTACCAGATCGCTCTTTGTTGTCTAATCAGAATTTAGAGTTCTTAATTCAAAGGGAAATTTCAGTCCCCCATTCCAATTCCAACTTCCAAATGTAAATTCCAATTCCAAATTCCACTTCCAAATTCTAATTCTAAATTCACTTCCAAATTTCGTTTCACAATTCCAATTCCAAATTCCAATTCCACATTCCACTTCCAAATTCCAGTTCCGAATTAAAATTCCAATTCTAAATTCCACTTCCAAAATACAATTCCAAATTCCAGTTCTAAATTCCAATACCAAATTCAAGTTCTAAATTCCACTTCCAAATTCCCATTCTAAATTCCAATTCCAAATTCCACTTCCAACCTCCAATTAGGACATGTAATTCTTAAATCCACTTCCACAGTCCAGTCCCTAGTTTTCCTTCGGAATTCGTTTTTCAAATTCTAATTCTGTAATTGTCTTCCACATTTCACTTGTCATTTCCATCCTAAAATTACGACTCCAATTTCCAGTTACATCTTATCAATAAAATTCTGCTTTCTGATGACACTTGTAAATTTCTGTTTCAAATTCCAATGCCAAGGTCAAATTGCAGTGCAAAGTGAAAATTCACATAGTACCTCCAAACCCTTTTTTCCATAGTTTAATTCGAAATTCCTATTTAAAACTACTATATCACATGGTCACTACAGAATCTAGATTCCTTTTGAAACTTACCAGTAGAAATGAAAACTAAAATTCAAATTCCAAATTTTAACCCTAAAATTTTATCCCAAAATTTAATTTCAAATTTCCTGTCTAAACCATTTTTGAAATTCCAAGTCCATGCTCAAAATGGCATGCCAAAGTCAAATTGTAATTTTTCTACCAGATTGCTCTTTGTTGTCTAATCAGAAATTAGAGTTCTTAATTCAAAGGGAAATTTCAGTCCCACATTACAATTCCAACTTCCAAATCTAAATACCAATTACAAATTCCGGTTCCTATTTCCAATTCCAAATTCCAGTTCCAAATTCCAGTTTCAAATTCCAATTTCAAATTCCAGTTCCAAATAACTGTTCCAAATTCTAATTCTAAATTCCACTTCCAAATTTCGTTTCAGAATTCCCATTACAAATTCCAATTCCACATTCCAATTCCAAATTCCAGTTCCGAATTAAAATTCCAATTCCAAATTCCACTTCCAACCTCCAATGAGGACATGTAATTCTTAAATCCACTTCCACAATCCAGTCCCTAGTTCTCCTTCGGAATTCGTTTTTCAAATTTTAATTCTGTTATTGTCTTCCACCTTTCACTTGTCATTTCTATCCTAAAATTATGACTCCAATTTCCAGTTACATCTTATCAATAAAATTCTGTTTTCTAATGACACTTGTAAATTTCTGTTTCAAATTCGAATGCCAAGGTCAAATTGCAGTGCAAAGTGAAAATTCACATACTACCTAAAAAGTCTTTTTTCCATAGTCTCATTTACAATTCCAATTTAAAATTATTCTATCACGTGGTCACTACAGAATTTAGATTCCTTTTCAAACTTACCAACTCAAATTAAAAACAAATACTAATTTCAAATTTTAATCCTAAAATGTTATCCCAAATTATAATTTCAATTGTCTAGTCCAAAGTATTTTTCAAAGTCCAAGTCCACACTCAAGATGTCATGCCAAAAGAAAACTGTAATTTTTCTAGCAATTTACTCTCTGTACTCTAATTAGAAATTACAGTTATTAATTCAAAGGGAAATGTTAGTTCCACAACCCAATTCCAATTTTCAATTCTAAATTACAATTCAAAAATCCACTTCCAAAATTCAGTTCCAAATTTAACTTCCAAATTCCAATTCCAAATTCCATTTCAGTATTACACTTCCAAATTCCAGTTTCAATTTCCAATTCCAAATTCCATTTGTAAATTCCACTTTCAAATTCTGATTCCTAATTCCAGTTCCAAATTTCAGTTCCAAATTCCACTTCCAAATTCCAGTTTCAAATTCCAATTCCAAATTCCAATTCCAAATTCCAGGTCCAAATTCCAGTTCCAAATTCTAATTCTAAATTCCTCTTCCAAATTTCGTTTCAGAATTCCAATTGCAAATTCCAATTCCACATTCCACTTCCAATTTCCAGTTGCGAATTAAAATTCCAATTCTAAATTCCACTTCCAAATACAGTTCCAAATTCCAGTTCTAAATTCCAATACCAAATTCCCATTCTAAATTCCAGTTCCAAATGCCACTTCCAACCTCCAATTAGGACATGTAATTCTGAAATCCACTTCCCCAATCCAGTCCCTAGTTCTCCTTCTGATTTCGCTTTCCAAATTCTAATTCTGTAACTGTCTTCCATATTTCACATTTTATTTATAACCTAAAATTATGACTCCAAATTCAAATTACATCTTATCAATAAAAATCTGATTTCTAATTACTCTTGTAAAATTATGTTTCAAATTTCAATTCCAAGGTCAAATTGCACTGACAAGTGAAAAATCAAATACTACCTCCAACTTCCGTTTCCATAGTCTCACTCAAAATTCCAGTTTAGAATTACTGTATCACATGGTCACTACAGAATTTAGATTCCTTTTCAAACTTACCACCTCAAATTAAAAACAAATTCGAATTTCAAATTTTAATCCTAAAATTTTATCCCAAAATATAATTTCAATTGTCTAGTCCAAATTATTTTTCAAAGTCCAAGTCCATGCTCAAGATGTCATGCCAAAAGAAAACTGTAATATTTCTAGCAAATTACTCTGTGTACTCTAATTAGAAATTACAGTTATTAATTCAAAGGGAAATTTCAGTTCCACAATCCAATTCCAATTTCCAATTCCAAATTCCATTTCAATATTCCACTTCCAAAATCAAGTTCCAAATTCCAGTTATAAATTCCAATTCTCAATTCTGATTCCAAAAGCTACTTCTAAATTCCAATTCCAAATTCCATTTCAGTATTCCACTTCCAAATTCCAGTTTCAATTTCCAATTCCAAATTCCAATTCTAAATTCCACTTCAAAATTCTGATTCCTAATTCCAGTTCCAAATCAGAATTCTAAATACCACTTTCAAATTCCCATTCTAAATTACACTTCCAAATTCCACTTCCAACCTCCAATTAGGACATGTAATTCAAAAATCCACTTCCACAATCCAGTCTCTAGTTTTCCTTCAGAATTCGTTTTTCAAATTTTAATTCTGTAATTGTCTTCCACATTTCACTTCTAATTTCTATCCTAAAATTATGACTCCAATTTCCAGTTACATCTTATCAATAAAGTGCTGCTTTCTGATGACACTTGTAGATTTCTGTTTCAAATTTCAAAGCCAGGGTCAAATTGCAGTGCAAAGTGAAAATTCACATATTGCCTCCACACTCTTTTTTCCATATTCTAATTCAAAATTCCTATTTAAAACTACTATATCACATGGTCACTACAGAATCTAGATTCCTTTTCAAACTTACCAATTCAAATGAAAATCAAAATTCAAATTTCAAATTTTAACCCTAAATTTTATCCCAAAATTTAACTTCAAATTTCTGGTCCAAACCATTTTTGAAATTCCAAGTCCATGCTCAAGATGGCATGCCAAAGTCAAATTGTAATTTTTCTACCAGATTGCTCTTTGTTGTCTAACCAGAAATTAGAGTTCTTAATTCAAAGGGAAATTTTAGTCCCAAATTCCAATTCCAACTTCCATCTCTAAATTCAAAATTCAAATTCCGGTTCCCAATTCCAATTCCAAATTCTAGTTCCAAATTTCAGTTCCAAATTCTAATTCTAACTTCCAGTTCCAAATTCCAGTTCCAAATTCCAATTCCAAATTCCAATTCCAAATTCCAGTTCCAAATTCCAGTTCCAAATTCCAGTTCCAAATTCCAGTTCCAAATTCCAATTACACATTCCACTTCCAAATTCCAATTCCGAATTGATATTCCAATTCTAAATTCCACTTCCAAAATACAGTTCCAAATTTCAGGTCTAAATTCCAATACCAAATTCAAGTTCTAAATTCCACTTCCAAATTCCCATTCTAAATTTCAATTCCACACTCCAATTAGGACATGTAATTCTGAAATCCACTTCCACAATGCAGTCGCTAGTTCTCCTTCTGATTTCGCTTTCCAAATTCTAATTCTGTAACTGTCTTCCATATTTCACATTTTATTCATATCCAAAAATTATGACTTCAAATTCAAATTACATCTTATCAATAAAAATCTGATTTCTAATTACTCTTGTAAAATTATGTTTCAAATTTCAATTCCAAGGTCAATTTGCACTGCCAAGTGACAATTCAACTACTACCTCCAAACTCCTTTTCCATAGTCTCATTCAAAATTCCAATTTAAAATTACTCTATCACATGGTCACTACAGAATTTAGATTCCTTTTCAAACTTACCAACTCAAATTAAAAACAAATTCGAATTTTAAATTTTAATCCTAAAATTTTATCCTAAAATATAATTTCAATTGTCTAGTCCAAATTATTTTTCAAAGTCCAAGTCCATGCTCAAGATGTCATGCCAAAAGAAAACTGTAATTTTTCTAGCAAATTACTCTGTGGACTCTAAATAGAAATTACCATTATTAATTCAAAGGGAAATTTCAGTTCCACAATCCAATTCCAATTTCCAATTCTAAATTAAAATTCAAAATTCCACTTCCAAAATCCAGTTCCAAATTCCAATTCTAAATTCCAATTCCAAAAGCTACTTCCAAATTCCAGTTCCACATTCCATTTCAGTATTCCACTTCCAAATTCCAGTTTCAATTTCCATTTCCAAATTCCAATTCTAAATTCCACTTCAAAGTTCTGATTCCTAATTCCAGTTCCAAATCACAATTCTAAATACCACGTCCAAATTCCCATTCTAAATTTCAATTCCAATCTCCAATTAGGACATGTAATTCTAAAATCCACTTCCACAATCCAGTCCCTAGTTCTCCTTCTGATTTCGCTTTCCATATTCTACTTCCAAATTTCAGGTCGAAATTGCACTTCCAACTTCCACTTCCAAATTCCAATTCCAAATTCAACTTCCAAATTCCACTTCCAAATACCAGTTCCAAATTCCAGTTCCAAATTCCAAATCAGAAGGGGAATTGGGAACGGGATTGTGGAAGTGTATTTCAGAATTGCATTTGGTAATTGGAGGTTGGAACTGGAATTTAGAATTGGAATTTAGAAGTGGAATTTGGAACTGGTATTTGGAAGTGTAATTTGGAAGTTGAATTTGGAATTGGAATTTGGAAGTGGATTTTTGAAGCAGAATTTGGAATTTCAATTTAGAACTGGAATTTGGAAGTGGAATTTGGAATTGGAATTTGGAAATGGAATTTGGAAGTGGAATTGGAAACATAAGTTTACAAGTGTACTTAGAAAGCAGAATTTTATTAATAAGGGTTAATGTTTATCTGGAATGATAATTTCAGGATGGAATTGTAATGCGACATGTCAAAGAGAATTATAGTATCAGAATTTGGAAAACGCAATCAGAATGGGAATTAGGAACGGGATTGTGGAAGTGAATTTTAGAATTGCATTTGGTATGTGGAGGTTCGAACTGGAATTTAGAAGTCAAATTTAGAATTGGAATTTGGAAGTGGAATTTGGAACTGGAATTTCGAATTGGAATTTGGAAGTGGATTTTAGAAGGGGAATGTGGAATTGTAATTTGCAAGTGGATTTTGGAAATTGAATTTGAATTTAGAGATTGGAATGGAAATTTGAAGTGGAATTTAGAATTGGAATTTGTAACTGGACTGTAGAAGCGGAATTTGGAATTCAAATTTAGAACTGGAATTTGGAAGTGGAATTTGTAACTGGAATTTCGAAGTGGAATTTAGAATTGGAATTTGGAAGTGAAATTTGGAACTGGTATGTGGAAGTGTAATTTCGAATTGGAATTTAGAACTGGAATTTCGAAATTGAATTTGGAATTGGAATTTTGAACAGGAATTTGGAATTGGAAATAGGAACTGGTATTTGAAGTGGAATTTGGAAGTGGAATTTGGAATTGGAATTTAGAATTGGAATTTGGAAGTGGAATTTGGAATTGGAATTTGAAACAAATTTACAAGGGTACTTAGAAATCAGAATTTTCTTAATAAGATGGAATTTGAATCTGGAATCATAATTTCAGGATGGAATTGAAATGCGACATGTGGAAGAGAATTATAGTGTCAGAATTTGGAAAAGGAAATCAGAAGGGGAATTAGGAACGGGACTGTGGAAGTGGATTTTTGAATTGCATTTGGTAATGGGAGGTTGGGACTGGAATTTAAAGGTCAAATGTAGAATTGATATTTGGAAGGGGAATTTGGAATTGGAATTTGGAAGTGGATTTTGGAAGGGGAATGTGGAATTGTAATTTACAAGTGGATTTTGGAAGTTGAATTTGGATTTGTAAATTGAAATGGAAATTTGAAGTGGAATTTAGAATTAGAATTTGGAATTGGAATTTAGAACTGGAATTTTCAGTTAAAATTGGAATTGGAATTTTGAACTGGAATTTTGAAGTGGAATGTGTAAGTGGAATTTGAAATTGGAATTTGGAATTGGAATTTAGAATTGGAATTTGGAATTGGATTTTGGAACTGGTATTTGAATGTGGAATTTGGAAGGGGAATTTGGAATTGGAAATTGGAACTGTATTTAGGAGGGGATATTTAAAATTAGAATTTAGAACTGGACTTTGGAAGCAGAATTTGGAATTGGAATATAGAACTGGAATTTGTAATTGGAATTTGGAACTGGTATTTGGAAGTGGAATTTGGAAGTGGAATTTTGAACTGGATTGTCGAAGGTCAAATCGGAATTGGTATTTGGAACACGAATTTGGAAGTGGAATTTACAATTGGAATTTGGAAGTGGAATTTACGGTTAAAATTTTGGATTAGAGTTTTGTATTTAATTCTAGTGGGTAAATTTGAAAAGGAATCTAAATTCTGTAGTGACCATGTGATATGGTAATTTTAAACTGGAATTTTGGGTTAGTCTATGGAAAAGGAGTTTGGAAGTAGTATTTGAATTTTCATTTTGCACTGCAATTTGACTTGAGAATTGGAATTTGAAACATAAATTCACAAGGGTAGTTTCAAAGGGGAATTTTATCAATAACATGCAATTTGAATGTGAAATCATAATTTTAGCAGGGAATGGAAAAATGATGTGTGAAAATGAATTATAGAATTAGAATGCGGAAAACAAAATCAGCAGGGGAATTAGGAATTGGATTGTGGAAGTGGATTTTAGAATTACATTTGGTAACTGGAGGTTAAAACTGGAATTTTTAAGTGGAATTTAGAACTGGAATTTTGAACTGGAATTTAGAATTGGAATTTTGAACTGGAATTTGGAAGTGGAATTTAGAATCGGAATTTGGAAGTGGAATTTGAAATTGGAGTTTGGACGTTGAATTTGGAACTGGAATTTGCAAGTGGAATTTGGAAGTGGAACTTTGAACTGGACTTTGGAAGGGGAATTTTGAAATGGAATTTGGAACTGGACTTTTGGAATTGGAATTTGGAATTGCAGTTTGGAACGTTAATTTGGAAGTGGAATTTAGAGTTGGAATTTGGAATTGGAATTTGGATTTGGAATTTAGGACTGGTATTTAGAAGTGCAATTTGGAATTGGAATTTGGAACTGGATTTACTAAGGGGGATTTAAAATTGGAATTTAGAACTGGATTTTGGAAGCAGAGCTTGGAATTGGAATTTGGAACTGGTGTTTGGAAGTGTAATTTGGAATTGGAAATTGGAATTGGAATTCGCAACTGGATTTTCGAAGCAGAATTTGGAATTGGCATTTTGAACTGGAATTCGGAAGTGGAATATAGAATTGGAATTTGGAACTGGAATTTGGAAGTGGAAATTAGAATTGGAATTTGGAAATGGAATTTGGAAGTGGATATTAGAATTGGAATTTGGAAATGGAATTTAGAATTAGTATTTAGAACTGGAATTTGGAATTGGAATGTGGACCTCTAATTTCCATTTCAATTCAGATTTGGAATTTTTATTTAGACTACAAAGAGCAATTTGGTAGAAAAATTACAATTTTACTTTGGCATTGTATCTTGAGTATGGAGTTGTAATTTGAAAAATAATTTTGAATAGAAACTTGAAATTATATTTTGTGATAAAATTTTAGGATTACAATTGGAATTAGAATTTCGTATTTAATTTTAGTGGGTAGATTTGAAATGGGATCTGGATTCTGTAGTGAGAATGTGATATAGCAGTTTTAAATTGCAATTTTTAATTCGATTATGGAAAAGGAGTTTAGAAGTAGTATTTCAATTTTCATTTGGCACTGCAATTTGACTTTAGAATTGGAATTGGAAACATAAATTTACAAGGAAAATTAGAAAGCAGAATTTTATTAATATCGTGCAAGTTGATTCATGAATCATAATTTTAGGATGGAATTGAAATATGATGTTTGGAAATGAATTATAGAATTAGAATGTGGAAAAAAATCAGAAGGGGAATTATAAACGGGATTGTGGAAATGGATTTTAGAATTGCATTTGGTAATTGCAGGTTGGTACTGGAGTTTGAAAGTGAAATTTAGTACTAGAATTTGGAACTGGAATTTGGAACTGGAATTTAGAATTGGAATTCGGAATTGGAATTTGGAAGTAGAATTTAGAATTGGAATTTAGAACTGGAATTTGGAAGTGTAATTTAGAATTTGAATATCCAACTAGAACTTGGAAGTGGAATTTGGAAGTGGAATTTTGAACTGGATTTTGGAAGCCGAATTTGGAATTTTAATTTAGAACTGAAATTTGGCAGTGGAATTAAGAATTGGAATTGGAAACATAAATTTACAAGGGTAATTAGAAAGTAGAATTTTATTAATACGGTGCAATTTGAATCTGGAATCATAATTTTAGGATGGAATTTAAATGTGATATGTGGAAGAGCATTATAGAATTGGAATTTGGAAAACAAAATCAGAAGGGGAATTAGGAATGGGATTGTGGAAATGGATTTTAGAAATGCATTTGGTAATTTGAGCTTGGAACTGGAATTTGGAAGTGAAATTCATTATTGGAATTTGTAACTGGAATTTGGAAGTGGAATTTGAAATTAGAATTTGGAACTGGAATTGGGAACTAGATTTTGGAAGCGGAATTTGAAATTTGATTTTGGAACTTTAATTTGGAAGTGGAATTTAGAATCGGAATTTTAACTGTATTTAAGATGGGGAATTTACAATTAGAATTGGGAACTTAATTTTGGAAGTGGAATTTGGAATTGGAATTTGGAACTGGAATTTCGAAGCTGAATTTGGAATTGGAATTTGGAACTGGAATTTGGAAGTGGAATTTTGAATTGGAATTTAGAACTGTAATTTGGAAGTGGAATTTAGAATTGGAATTTGGAATTGGAATGAGGAACTCAAATTTCCATTTGAAGTCAGAATTGTAATTTCTAATTAGATTAGAAAGAACAATTTGGTAGAAAAATTTCAATTTCACTGTGGTAATGCATCTTGAGCATGGAGTTGGAGTTTGAAAAATAATTTAGAGAACAAATTTGACATTATATTTTGGGGGAAATTTTAGGATTAAAAACTGGAATTAGAATTTTGTATTTAATTCTAGTGGGTAACTTTGAAAAGGGATCTAGATATTTTAGTGACCATGTGATTTGGTAATTTTAAATTGGAATTTTGAATTAGACTATGGAAAAGGCGTATGGAAGTAGTATTTTAATTTTCATTTGGCACTGCAATTTGACTTTAGATTTCGAATTTGAAACATAAATGTACAAGGGTAGTGAGAAAGCAGAATGTTATTAATACCATCCAATTTGATTCTGGAATCATAATTGTATAAGGGAATTGAAATGCGACATGTGGAAGCTAATTATAGTATCAGAATGTGGAAAACGAAATCAAAAGGGGAATTAGGAACAGGATAGTGGAAGGGGAT
Organism: Notamacropus eugenii; assembly: GCF_028372415.1. NCBI lineage: Eukaryota > Metazoa > Chordata > Mammalia > Diprotodontia > Macropodidae > Notamacropus > Notamacropus eugenii. The sequence goes on along the minus strand of NC_092879.1, from coordinate 64,905 downwards.
TTTAGAATTGCATTTGGTAATTGGAGGTTAGAACTGGAATTTGGAACTGAAATTTAGAATTAGAATTTGGAACTGGACTTTGTAATTTGATTTTGGAAGAGGAATTTGGAATTTCAATTTGGAACTGGAATTTGGAAGTGGAATTTAGAACTGAAATTTTGAAGTGGAATCTGGAACACAAATTATCATTTGAAATAACAACTGGAATTTCTAATTAGACTACAAAGAGCAATTTGGTAGAAAAATTACAATTTTACTTTGGCATTGCATCTTGAGCAAGGAGTTGGAATTCGAAATGCAATTTAGAGTAAAAATTTGAAATTATATTTTGATATAAAATTTTAGTATTAAAGTTTGGAATTAGAATGTTGAATTTAATTTTTTTTATTTTTTAAATTAATTTATTTATTTAACTTTTAACATTCATTTTAACAAAATTTTGGCTTCCAAATTTTCTCCCCTTTTGTCCCCTCCACCCACCCCAAACCACCAAGCATTCTAAATGCCCCTATCACCAATCTCCTCTCTCTTCTATCACCCCTCTCTGCCCTTGTCTCCATCTTCTCTTTTGTCCTGTAGGGCCAAATAACTTTCTCTACCCCTTTACCTGTATTTCTTATTTCATAGTGGCTAAAACAGTATTCGACAGTTGTTCCTAAAACTTTGAGTTCCAAATTCTTTTCCTCCCTCCCTCCCCACCAATTCCCTTCGGAAGGCAAGCAATTCAATATAGTCTAAATCTGTGTAGTTTTGCAAATGACTTCCGTAATGGTCGTGTTATATAAGACTGACTATATTACCCTCCATCCTATGCTGCCCCCACATTACTTCTATTATCTCTTTTGATTCTGTTGCTCCCAATGAGTGTAGACCTCAAATTACTCTAGTGCTTCAGGAGTCAGCAATGCCAAAGGCTTCATTGACTGAATGCATATTGTAGACACAGGAAAAGGATGGATATGAGTTCAGTAAGGGAGTTTCGTGAAAAGAATCCATACCACTATTTTCCTACCATATCGCCTCCGTGGCCTCACATTGATCCCGCTTGCAGATATGGGAGTTGTTTCACAGAAATACCAACGGAGACAAGTTTATAGGTCAACCGAGGAATTTCCGTGAATTTGATGCACTGATTAGAGGGAAATCGTTTTGGAACATGGAAAGAAGGAAGGCCTGGTGTTGCAATCCACAAGATAGTGAGGCTCTGACAAGGGAGAGACTCGCCCACACGAACTTAGATCGCAAAGAGCGAACGCGGTGCCAAGTTTGCCCACCCTTTGGACTCCCAGTGGAGTGGCGGAAGTCACCGAAGTGTGACCAACAGTCCATCTGCTTGACATTTTCCCCTAGGAATAACGATGTACGCCCAGCAAGAAGGTGCCTTTCATCAACAAACATAGAGTAAGTTAACTCCAAGGACTGTGGCATTGGAGGAATGGGAAGAACGAAGTGCTGTGACTGAAGATCACGTGTTAGGCTGGAGAGATGAGATGTAGTGAGGAACCAGGTTGCCCCTGCCCAGGCAGGGCTTCTCCTGCTTTGGAGGGTGGAATCAAGGGCGGGGCTAAGTATGGGAGGCCTCCTTCAAAGAACTCCACACCTCTGGGGCAGTATCAGTTGCTGCGAGAGCTCTAGGAGAAGGGCGAGCATTCTCTGTCCTGTCCAGAGGGGGAGCTCTGAGAAGGAAGGAATCAGAAGCCTACGCAGATGGAGTCAAGAGCCCTACTTGAAAATCCCAAGGCAGAGCTCACTTGCTCGATGTGTCTGAGCTGCTGCACTGACCCAGGGACTGTCCAATGTGCCCAGAGCTTTTGTGCGGTGTGTCTTCTCCAGGGCAGGGAGGGCGACAATGAAAGCGGGACTTGCACGCAATGTCGAGGGCTTCGCAAAGTCTGAGACTTGGGGCCCAGCAGGAAACTGCCCAATCTTTCCCTCCCTAGACAAATGCTTGGACGGCATTTGCGCCACAGCATGGTGAGTCTCACTAGCTGTGATGAAGACGGGGAAAAAGAGAGTTCTGTGAGGAACACCAGAGGGTCTTCCATGATTCCTCCTTATCACTCCCACAAGACAAGGATCACCAAGTGCTTCCCTTAGAAACAGCCACTGGCAAGGGCAAGGCCAAGCTCCAGGAGGCTCCCACTGCCTTAGCGACCAAAGGAGAGCAGTTGGAAAGGGCTTTGGGCCAAGTGAGAGAAAGACAGAGCCTCCTTCAGGAGCATGAGGACACTGGGATGCATTCCATTCTTTCTGAATGTGGGGAAATGCTCCAGATCCCAAAGGATGAAGAATGGATCTATTTGCAAAGAGTGAAGGAGGAATCCAGAGCCCATCGTGTAAAGCTGAAGGAGAGCAAGGCCAAGCTGCCCCAAGAGACACGTAATGTGCCAGCAATGGCTTTCAAATTGGAAGAGAAAAGTGCCAAAGCAGGAAGGCGGGTGGGGCGCCCAAGGTGCCTTGACTGAGATGGAATTGTGGCACGGATACTGACGAGGAAATGATGTGGGCGTGTAAATGGACAGGAAACGAGGCGTCTGAGGAGGGTGCACAGGGGGCGTCGACAGGCTCCCTGGAGAACAACATCTTGAAGCTGGCGGCCACGGGAAGCTCCCAGGATGACCCTGTTCAGAAGCATGTCAGAAAAGCCATGACCAGAGAGAAGGCCACCACAGCCCTGACTCCTTCTCTGGAAAGCCTTCAGAGAATCCGTCACGACCTCCTCACGGCAAAGCTGCTGACACGGCCCGATGTCTGCCGTGGCCTGCTCTCCAAACGCTGGATCGCCTGTGCACAAGGATAAGCAGGCCTGCCAGCTGGGGCCCCTGCCCCCACGGCTGACACAGGCGAGCCAGACTCTGAGGCTGCCACACAAAGGTCACAGAGAGGAGGCACATCATCATCTGCGCAACAATTCCAACTCTGTGATGTCGTACATGACCATGCTGCTCAGAAAGACACTCTCCCCATTCCTGCTCCCTGCGCCGAGAAATCTCAGCCACATGTGATCATCTCGAATTCTCTAAGGGTGAGCCGTGAGCCACAGGCCATCTGCAAGGAAGGAAAAGCAACAGAGCACCAAGACAAAGAAGAAGAATATGTTAATGACCTTAATGACCTCGATATGTCTCTTCCCAAATCCATTCAAGTAAAACTGTCTGGACAGCCCTAGAGTCAACAGTGTGACTAGGAGGCAGATGATCAAGCACAGGAAATGGAGGAAGAAGAAGAAGAAGAAGAAGAAGAAGAAGAAGAAGAAGAAGAAGAAGAAGATGATGATGATGATGATGATGATGATGATGATGAAGATGAACATAGTGAGAATCCCTGGCGTGAGGACTACCCTGATCAGGAAGAAGGAAGCAGGGACACAGAGAGCACCAGAGAATCTGAAGGTGAATATGGCGGTTTTCCTGATGAGGAAAGAAGTGTCATTACACCGAGGAAATGGAACCAATATTCCTCGGATGTGCTCCAAGAGTTGGAGTAGGATGGCTCCCAGGACTTTGATTCAGACTGAAGATCACTCAAGACACTTCCCTGGGACCAAGGCTTCAGGGGCTCTTCCCATATACCTCAGCTTCTAGGCTGCTGCAGCTGCCCCTGCCATGCAGTCTTATCAATTACCTTGGAAGGGGAATGGAGAAGAAGAAAGCATGTGTGGATGTTCGGCCCTCAGGGGCAATTATGGCCTCTGCAGAATTGCGGGCTACAGGGGAAAAGAATACATAAATAAATTTTCCTCGACTAAATTAACAAAAAAAAAAAAGTAAATCATCTCAAGAAAAAATAAATTAAATATTTAAAAATATTTTCATAAAAGAGCAACTAAACAAAGAAATACACAAACAACTGGGTAAAGAAAGAAATAGCTCCAAGTTAGAGGTCCTTTGCCTCTAACGGCACTGGCGCCCACTGGTATCAGGAGACAATCCCTTTTCCCCTGACACTGCCAGAAGCTCTTCTCCTTTCCCGAAACTTTCCTTCAGCACGTAGTGGAATCTCAACGATTTTCCCCTCCCAGGTGAAGAATTGACTTTCCATATTCAATGCAGTGCATTCCTAATCTTCCATCCTCGTGAGAAAAGGGAGCCTTTTGAAGCTATTAAAGAAAGAAAAATTCTGCTAATGTGCTTCAGGTGGCAAGTTTGGTCCTCCCCAATTTCTGTCCTCTTGCTGAAGGGAAGTCCTGCTTCATGATGCTGAGTGAGGCATTTCTGGGGAAGACCCAAGTGCTAGAGAAGTCCACAATGCCAAAGCCTGGACTGACTGAATACACCTGGTAGACGCAGGAAGAGACTGCGGACGTGTTCAGGAAGGTGGTTTCGTGAAACGAATCCGTGCTGCTATTTTCCTGCCATTTCCCATCCGTGGCCTTCCTTTGATCCCGAGTGCAGAGCTGGGAATCCTTTGACAGAAATGCCGAGGGAGCCGCGTGTGGACGTCAACTGAGGAATTCCCGTGAATTGGATGCAGTGACTAGAGGGAAATCGTCTTGGAAGACGGAAAGAAAGGAGAAGTCGAGGAGAATTTGGACAAGGTGCCCTTGCCAACAGTCCAGGCCATGGCGCCTACTTTGAAGAGGAGAGAGGACTCAGTGCTTCCAGAGCCAGAGCTGGCTTCCCCTGCCTGGGCCCCCGTCCCCATCACAGGCCAGAAAGAAGAGCGCAGGGGATTGCCCAGGGATAGAGCTCTTGATCCTGAACCACTCAATGCTCACCTCATCCTGCCTGCAGATGTCAAGAGCGTCCAGTATGGAAGTGTCCCTCAGGGCCTGCCTGACCACAAAGATCGATTGGACTGTGTTCTGGCAGAATTTCGGGCAACCAGACCCTCACCTCAGGCAAACAGCATTGGGAAGTGCAGGTGAGAGATAAGGTCAAGTGCCACTTGGGCATGTGTCAAGATTCAGTCAGCAGAAGTGGGAAGCTCCCTTTCTCTTGTGAAGATGGAAGGATTCTGACAGCCTTGCCATCTGGAAACGGTTTCCTCCTCGGGAGGTCAGAAATAGGCTTGGCATCCAGCACGCCTTTTCCAGATGTGGACCTTTTTCCGCACTATGCAAAGGGACGCCCAAATGGAATGATGCCACAGACAGACTCCTTTCCTGCAGGGTCTTCTGGAAGTCAAGGAACAGGGACACATCCTGACTGACGTGCTTGTCCTCCCCCACATCCCTTCCGTCAAGGAAAGTCTTGCTCAGATGCTTCCATCCTGCTCTGGGAGAGTCCCTGACTTGGAACGTATTCCCTCGAGCTGGCACAAGCGGAGAAATGGTTTGACTCCAGCATCCTTTCCCATTTTTGTGTCCTGGTCCCGTTTGCCTGTCGGGGAAAGTCCATGGCCATCAGATCCAGTCCATATTTTGTGAAATCTTTGAAGGCAAGGCAAAGGTTCATTGAGGTTTTAGACAAAGTCAAGATGCATTCAGAAAGCTGCACTTTCCCACAGCCCAGGAATCCAAATCTGCCCGCCGCGGACGTGTGGCATTGCAGCTTAAGAAGTCCTGGGTTGATTGAGGCCTGGCGTTGCCATCCAAAGGATAGCGAGGCTCTGACAAGGGAGCGACTCGCCCACACGATCGTCTATGGGAAAGAGCGAACGCGGTGCCATGTACGCCCACCCTTTGGATTCCCGGTCCAGTGGCGGAAGTCCCCGAAGTGTGACCAAGAGTACATCTGCTTGACATCTTCCCCGAGCCATAACGATGGACACCCGGCAAGAAGGGGCCTTTCCTGAGCAAAAGGAGAGTGAGTCAACTCCAAGGACTGTGGTATTGGAGAAAGGGGAAGGAGGCAGTGAGAGGAGTCAAAATGTCCTGTTAGGGTGGAGAGATGAGATGTAGGGAGGAGCCAGGTTGGCCCTGCCCACGCAGAGCTTCTGCTGCGATGGTGGGTGGAGTCAGGGGCGGGGCTAAGCAGGGGAGGCCTCCTGCCAAGAACTCCCCAGCTCTGGGGCAGTATCAGTTGGTGGCAGAGCTCTAGGAGAAGGGCTTTCCTTCTCTGTTCTGTCCTGAGTGGGAGCTCTGGGAAGGAAGGAATCCGAATCCTAGGAAGATGGACTCAAGAGCCCTACTTGAAAATCGGAAGGCAGAGCTCACTTGCTCCATGTGCCTGGGCTACTGCCCTGACCCAGTGACTGTCCAATGTGGCCAGAGCTTTTGGGCAGTGTGTCTTCTCCAGGGCAGGGAGGGGGCCTATGAAAGCGTGACTTGTCCGCACTGCCGAGGGCTTCGCCAAGTCTGCGATTGGGAGCCCAAAGGGAACCTGCCAAATCTCGCCCTCACTAGTCCAGTGCTCAGACGTCATTTGCACCACAGCCTGGTGAGTCTCAGTAGCTGTGGGGAAGACGGGCAAAAGAGAAGTTGTGTGAGGAACACCAGAGGGTCCTCACTGATTCCTCTTTCTCACGCCCAGAACACAAGGATCACCAAGTGCTTCCCTTGGAAACAGCCCCTGGCAAGGGCAAGGCCAAGCTCCAGGAGGCTCGCACTGCCTTAGCGACCAAAGGAGAGGAGTTGGAAAGGGCTTCGGGGTAAGTGAGAGAAAGAGAGAGCCTCCTTCAGGAGGATGAGGACACTGGGATGCACTCCACTCTTTCTGAATGGGGGGAGATGCTCCAGATCCCAAAGGATGAAGAATAGCTCTCTTGGCAAAGACTGAAGGAGGAATCCAGAGCCAATCGTGTCAAGCTGAAAGAGAGCAAGGCCAAGCTGCCCCAGGAGACACATGATGGGCCACCCATGGCTTTGGAAGTGGAAGAGAAGAGTGCCAAGAGCAGGAAGGCGGGTGTGGCGCCCAAGGTGCCTTGGCTGAGATGGCATCGTGGCGCCGATACTGACGAGGAGCTGATGCGGGCGTGGAAAGGTCCAGGAATCGGGGCGTCCCAGGAGGGGCGCAGGGGGCGGCGACAGGCTCCCTGCAGGACAACGTCTTGAAGCTGGCAGCCACGGGACGCTCCCGGGATGAGCCTGTTCAGAAGCATGTCAGAAAAGGCATGAGCAGAGAGAAGGCCAGCAGAGCCCTGCCTCCTTGTGTGGAAAGCCATCACAGCATCCCTGACGACCTCCTCACGGCAAAGCTGCTGACACGGCACGGGGACAGCCGTGGCCTGCTCTCCAAACGCAGGGCCGCCTGTGCGCAAGGAGAAGCAGCCCTGCCAGCTGTGGCCGCTGCCGCCAGGCCTCATACAGACGAGCCAGACTCTCAGGCTGCCACACGAACGTCACAGAGAGGAGGCACGTCATCATCTGCGCAACAATTCCAACTCTGTGATATCAGGCAGGACCAGGTTGCTCAGAAACACACCCTCCCCAGTCCTTCTCCCTGCCCCGAGGATTCTCAACCACAGGGGATCATCTCTAAATCACTAAGGGTGAGCCATGAGCCACAGGCCATCTGCCAGGATGGAAAAGTAGCAGAGCACCTAGACAATGAAGAAGGAGACTATGTTTAGGCCCTGAAGGACCTGGACATGGCTGTTCCCAGATCGACTCAAGGCCAACTCTCGGCACAGCCCTAGAGTCACAAGTGCGAGGCGGAAGCACATGATACAGCACAGGAAATGGAAGAAGATCAGGATGACGAGGAAGATGAAAACAGTGAAAATCGCTGGCGTGACGACTCCCCTGAGCAGGAAGAAGGAAGCAGGGACACAGAGAGCAGCAGGGGCTGTGATGGCGAATATGCTAGTTTTCCTGATGAGGAAAGAAGTGGCATGAGACCGAGGAAATGAGACCAATATTCCTCGGATGTGCTCCAAGAGTTGGAGTAGGACGGCTCCCAGGACTTCGATTCACACTGAGGATCACTCAAGCCACTTCCCTGGGACCAAGGCTTTGGGGGCTCTGCCCATACAGCTCAGCCTCTAGGCTGCTGCCGCTGCCCCTGCCATCGAGTCTTATCAATTACCTTGGTAGGGGAATGGAGAAGAAGAAAGCATGTGTGGATATTCGGCCCTCAGGTGCAAGTCTGGCCTCTGGAGAATTGGGGGCTACAGGGGAAAGGAATGCACAAATACATTTTGATCGACTAAATTACCACAAAAAAAAAATAAGGTAAATCATCTCAAATAAAAATAAGTTAAATATTTAAAAAATATTTTAATCAAAGATCAAATAAACAAAGAAATACACAAACAACTGGGTAAAGAAAGAAATAGCTCCAAGAAGTCCGAGGTCCTTTGCCTCTAACGGCACTGGCGCCCACTGGTATCAGGAGACAATCCCTTTTCCCCTGACACTGCCAGAAGCTCTTCTCCTTTCCCGAAACTTTCCTTCAGCCCGTAGTGGAATCTCAACGATTTTCCCCTCCCAGGTGAAGAATTGACTTTCCATGTTCAATGCAGCGCATTCCTAATCTTCCATCCTGGTGAGAAAAGGGAGCCTTTTGAAGCTATTAAAGAAAGAAAAATTCTGCTAATGTGCTTCAGGTGGCAAGTTTGGTCCTCCCCAATTTCTGTCCTCTTGCTGAAGGGAAGTCCTGCTTCATGATGCTGAGTGAGGCATTTCTGGGGAAGACCCAAGTGCTAGAGAAGTCCACAATGCCAAAGCCTGGACTGACTGAATACACCTGGTAGACGCAGGAAGAGACTGCGGACGTGTTCAGGAAGGTGGTTTCGTGAAAGGAATCCGTGCTGCTATTTTCCTGCCATTTCCCATCCGTGGCCTTCCTTTGATCCCGCGTGCAGAGCTGGGAATCCTTTGACAGAAACGCCGAGGGAGCCGCGTGTGGACGTCAACTGAGGAATTCCCGTGAATTGGATGCAGTGACTAGAGGGAAATCGTCTTGGAAGACGGAAAGAAAGGAGAAGTCGAGGAGAATTTGGACAAGGTGCCCTTGCCAACAGTCCAGGCCATGGCGCCTACTTTGAAGAGGAGAGAGGACTCAGTGCTTCCAGAGCCAGAGCTGGCTTCCCCTGCCTGGGCCCCCGTCCCCATCACAGGCCAGAAAGAAGAGCGCAGGGGATTGCCCAGGGATAGAGCTCTTGATCCTGAACCACTCAATGCTCACCTCATCCTGCCTGCAGATGTCAAGAGCGTCCAGTATGGAAGTGTCCCTCAGGGCCTGCCTGACCACAAAGATCGATTGGACTGTGTTCTGGCAGAATTTCGGGCAGCCAGACCCTCACCTCAGGCAAAGAGCATTGGGAAGTGCAGCTGAGAGATAAGGTCAAGTGCCACTTGGGCATGTGTCAAGATTCAGTCAGCAGAAGTGGGAAGCTCCCTTTCTCTTGTGAAGATGGAAGGATTCTGACAGCCTTGCCATCTGGAAACGGTTTCCTCCTCGGGAGGTCAGAAATAGGCTTGGCATCCAGCACGCCTTTTCCAGATGTGGACCTTTTTCCGCACTATGCACAGGGACGCCCAAATGGAATGATGCCACAGACAGACTCCTTTCCTGCAGGGTCTTGTGGAAGTCAAGGAACAGGGACACATCCTGACTGACGTGCTTGTCCTCCCCCACATCCCTTCCGTCAAGGAAAGTCTTGCTCAGATGCTTCCATCCTGCTCTGGGAGAGTCCCTGACTTGGAACGTATTCCCTCGAGCTGGCACAAGCGGAGAAATGGTTTGACTCCAGCATCCTTTCCCATTTTTGTGTCCTGGTCCCGTTTGCCTGTCGGGGAAAGTCCATGGCCATCAGATCCAGTCCATATTTTGTGAAATCTTTGAAGGCAAGGCAAAGGTTCATTGAGGTTTTAGACAAAGTCAAGATGCATTCAGAAAGCTGCACTTTCCCACAGCCCAGGAATCCAAATCTGCCCGCCGCGGACGTGTGGCATTGCAGCTTAAGAAGTCCTGGGTTGATTGAGGCCTGGCGTTGCCATCCAAAGGATAGCGAGGCTCTGACAAGGGAGCGACTCGCCCACACGATCGTCTATGGGAAAGAGCGAACGCGGTGCCATGTACGCCCACCCTTTGGATTCCCGGTCCAGTGGCGGAAGTCCCCGAAGTGTGACCAAGAGTACATCTGCTTGACATCTTCCCCGAGCCATAACGATGGACACCCGGCAAGAAGGGGCCTTTCCTGAGCAAAAGGAGAGTGAGTCAACTCCAAGGACTGTGGTATTGGAGAAAGGGGAAGGAGGCAGTGAGAGGAGTCAAAATGTCCTGTTAGGGTGGAGAGATGAGATGTAGGGAGGAGCCAGGTTGGCCCTGCCCACGCAGAGCTTCTGCTGCGATGGTGGGTGGAGTCAGGGGCGGGGCTAAGCAGGGGAGGCCTCCTGCCAAGAACTCCCCAGCTCTGGGGCAGTATCAGTTGGTGGCAGAGCTCTAGGAGAAGGGCTTTCCTTCTCTGTTCTGTCCTGAGTGGGAGCTCTGGGAAGGAAGGAATCCGAATCCTAGGAAGATGGACTCAAGAGCCCTACTTGAAAATCGGAAGGCAGAGCTCACTTGCTCCATGTGCCTGGGCTACTGCCCTGACCCAGTGACTGTCCAATGTGGCCAGAGCTTTTGGGCAGTGTGTCTTCTCCAGGGCAGGGAGGGGGCCTATGAAAGCGTGACTTGTCCGCACTGCCGAGGGCTTCGCCAAGTCTGCGATTGGGAGCCCAAAGGGAACCTGCCAAATCTCGCCCTCACTAGTCCAGTGCTCAGACGTCATTTGCACCACAGCCTGGTGAGTCTCAGTAGCTGTGGGGAAGACGGGCAAAAGAGAAGTTGTGGGAGGAACACCAGAGGGTCCTCACTGATTCCTCTTTCTCACGCCCAGAACACAAGGATCACCAAGTGCTTCCCTTGGAAACAGCCCCTGGCAAGGGCAAGGCCAAGCTCCAGGAGGCTCGCACTGCCTTAGCGACCAAAGGAGAGGAGTGGCAAAGGGCTTTGGGCCAAGTGAGAGAAAGAGAGAGCCTCCTTCAGGAGGATGAGGACACTGGGATGCACTCCACTCTTTCTGAATGGGGGGAGATGCTCCAGATCCCAAAGGATGAAGAATAGCTCTCTTGGCAAAGACTGAAGGAGGAATCCAGAGCCAATCGTGTCAAGCTGAAAGAGAGCAAGGCCAAGCTGCCCCAGGAGACACATGATGGGCCACCCATGGCTTTGGAAGTGGAAGAGAAGAGTGCCAAGAGCAGGAAGGCGGGTGTGGCGCCCAAGGTGCCTTGGCTGAGATGGCATCGTGGCGCCGATACTGACGAGGAGCTGATGCGGGCGTGGAAAGGTCCAGGAATCGGGGCGTCCCAGGAGGGGCGCAGGGGGCGGCGACAGGCTCCCTGCAGGACAACGTCTTGAAGCTGGCAGCCACGGGACGCTCCCGGGATGAGCCTGTTCAGAAGCATGTCAGAAAAGGCATGAGCAGAGAGAAGGCCAGCAGAGCCCTGCCTCCTTGTGTGGAAAGCCATCACAGCATCCCTGACGACCTCCTCACGGCAAAGCTGCTGACACGGCACGGGGACAGCCGTGGCCTGCTCTCCAAACGCAGGGCCGCCTGTGCGCAAGGAGAAGCAGCCCTGCCAGCTGTGGCCGCTGCCGCCAGGCCTCATACAGACGAGCCAGACTCTCAGGCTGCCACACGAACGTCACAGAGAGGAGGCACGTCATCATCTGCGCAACAATTCCAACTCTGTGATATCAGGCAGGACCAGGTTGCTCAGAAACACACCCTCCCCAGTCCTTCTCCCTGCCCCGAGGATTCTCAACCACAGGGGATCATCTCTAAATCACTAAGGGTGAGCCATGAGCCACAGGCCATCTGCCAGGATGGAAAAGTAGCAGAGCACCTAGACAATGAAGAAGGAGACTATGTTTAGGCCCTGAAGGACCTGGACATGGCTGTTCCCAGATCGACTCAAGGCCAACTCTCGGCACAGCCCTAGAGTCACAAGTGCGAGGCGGAAGCACATGATACAGCACAGGAAATGGAAGAAGATCAGGATGACGAGGAAGATGAAAACAGTGAAAATCGCTGGCGTGACGACTCCCCTGAGCAGGAAGAAGGAAGCAGGGACACAGAGAGCAGCAGGGGCTGTGATGGCGAATATGCTAGTTTTCCTGATGAGGAAAGAAGTGGCATGAGACCGAGGAAATGAGACCAATATTCCTCGGATGTGCTCCAAGAGTTGGAGTAGGACGGCTCCCAGGACTTCGATTCACACTGAGGATCACTCAAGCCACTTCCCTGGGACCAAGGCTTTGGGGGCTCTGCCCATACAGCTCAGCCTCTAGGCTGCTGCCGCTGCCCCTGCCATCGAGTCTTATCAATTACCTTGGTAGGGGAATGGAGAAGAAGAAAGCATGTGTGGATATTCGGCCCTCAGGTGCAAGTCTGGCCTCTGGAGAATTGGGGGCTACAGGGGAAAGGAATGCACAAATACATTTTGATCGACTAAATTACCACAAAAAAAAAAATAAGGTAAATCATCTCAAATAAAAATAAGTTAAATATTTAAAAAATATTTTAATCAAAGATCAAATAAACAAAGAAATACACAAACAACTGGGTAAAGAAAGAAATAGCTCCAAGAAGTCCGAGGTCCTTTGCCTCTAACGGCACTGGCGCCCACTGGTATCAGGAGACAATCCCTTTTCCCCTGACACTGCCAGAAGCTCTTCTCCTTTCCCGAAACTTTCCTTCAGCCCGTAGTGGAATCTCAACGATTTTCCCCTAACAGGTGAAGAATTGACTTTCCATGTTCAATGCAGCGCATTCCTAATCTTCCATCCTGGTGAGAAAAGGGAGCCTTTTGAAGCTATTAAAGAAAGAAAAATTCTGCTAATGTGCTTCAGGTGGCAAGTTTGGTCCTCCCCAATTTCTGTCCTCTTGCTGAAGGGAAGTCCTGCTTCATGATGCTGAGTGAGGCATTTCTGGGGAAGACCCAAGTGCTAGAGAAGTCCACAATGCCAAAGCCTGGACTGACTGAATACATCTGGTAGACGCAGGAAGAGACTGCGGACGTGTTCAGGAAGGTGGTTTCGTGAAACGAATCCGTGCTGCTATTTTCCTGCCATTTCCCATCCGTGGCCTTCCTTTGATCCCGCGTGCAGAGCTGGGAATCCTTTGACAGAAACGCCGAGGGAGCCGCGTGGGGACGTCAACTGAGGAATTCCCGTGAATTGGATGCAGTGACTAGAGGGAAATCGTCTTGGAAGACGGAAAGAAAGGAGAAGTCGAGGAGAATTTGGACAAGGTGCCCTTGCCAACAGTCCAGGCCATGGCGCCTACTTTGAAGAGGAGAGAGGACTCAGTGCTTCCAGAGCCAGAGCTGGCTTCCCCTGCCTGGGCCCCCGTCCCCATCACAGGCCAGAAAGAAGAGCGCAGGGGATTGCCCAGGGATAGAGCTCTTGATCCTGAACCACTCAATGCTCACCTCATCCTGCCTGCAGATGTCAAGAGCGTCCAGTATGGAAGTGTCCCTCAGGGCCTGCCTGACCACAAAGATCGATTGGACTGTGTTCTGGCAGAATTTCGGGCAGCCAGACCCTCACCTCAGGCAAAGAGCATTGGGAAGTGCAGCTGAGAGATAAGGTCAAGTGCCACTTGGGCATGTGTCAAGATTCAGTCAGCAGAAGTGGGAAGCTCCCTTTCTCTTGTGAAGATGGAAGGATTCTGACAGCCTTGCCATCTGGAAACGGTTTCCTCCTCGGGAGGTCAGAAATAGGCTTGGCATCCAGCACGCCTTTTCCAGATGTGGACCTTTTTCCGCACTATGCAAAGGGACGCCCAAATGGAATGATGCCACAGACAGACTCCTTTCCTGCAGGGTCTTGTGGAAGTCAAGGAACAGGGACACATCCTGACTGACGTGCTTGTCCTCCCCCACATCCCTTCCGTCAAGGAAAGTCTTGCTCAGATGCTTCCATCCTGCTCTGGGAGAGTCCCTGACTTGGAACGTATTCCCTCGAGCTGGCACAAGCGGAGAAATGGTTTGACTCCAGCATCCTTTCCCATTTTTGTGTCCTGGTCCCGTTTGCCTGTCGGGGAAAGTCCATGGCCATCAGATCCAGTCCATATTTTGTGAAATCTTTGAAGGCAAGGCAAAGGTTCATTGAGGTTTTAGACAAAGTCAAGATGCATTCAGAAAGCTGCACTTTCCCACAGCCCAGGAATCCAAATCTGCCCGCCGCGGACGTGTGGCATTGCAGCTTAAGAAGTCCTGGGTTGATTGAGGCCTGGCGTTGCCATCCAAAGGATAGCGAGGCTCTGACAAGGGAGCGACTCGCCCACACGATCGTCTATGGGAAAGAGCGAACGCGGTGCCATGTACGCCCACCCTTTGGATTCCCGGTCCAGTGGCGGAAGTCCCCGAAGTGTGACCAAGAGTACATCTGCTTGACATCTTCCCCGAGCCATAACGATGGACACCCGGCAAGAAGGGGCCTTTCCTGAGCAAAAGGAGAGTGAGTCAACTCCAAGGACTGTGGTATTGGGGAAAGGGGAAGGAGGCAGTGAGAGGAGTCAAAATGTCCTGTTAGGGTGGAGAGATGAGATGTAGGGAGGAGCCAGGTTGGCCCTGCCCACGCAGAGCTTCTGCTGCGATGGTGGGTGGAGTCAGGGGCGGGGCTAAGCAGGGGAGGCCTCCTGCCAAGAACTCCCCAGCTCTGGGGCAGTATCAGTTGGTGGCAGAGCTCTAGGAGAAGGGCTTTCCTTCTCTGTTCTGTCCTGAGTGGGAGCTCTGGGAAGGAAGGAATCCGAATCCTAGGAAGATGGACTCAAGAGCCCTACTTGAAAATCGGAAGGCAGAGCTCACTTGCTCCATGTGCCTGGGCTACTGCCCTGACCCAGTGACTGTCCAATGTGGCCAGAGCTTTTGGGCAGTGTGTCTTCTCCAGGGCAGGGAGGGGGCCTATGAAAGCGTGACTTGTCCGCACTGCCGAGGGCTTCGCCAAGTCTGCGATTGGGAGCCCAAAGGGAACCTGCCAAATCTCGCCCTCACTAGTCCAGTGCTCAGACGTCATTTGCACCACAGCCTGGTGAGTCTCAGTAGCTGTGGGGAAGACGGGCAAAAGAGAAGTTGTGTGAGGAACACCAGAGGGTCCTCACTGATTCCTCTTTCTCACGCCCAGAACACAAGGATCACCAAGTGCTTCCCTTGGAAACAGCCCCTGGCAAGGGCAAGGCCAAGCTCCAGGAGGCTCGCACTGCCTTAGCGACCAAAGGAGAGGAGTGGCAAAGGGCTTTGGGCCAAGTGAGAGAAAGAGAGAGCCTCCTTCAGGAGGATGAGGACACTGGGATGCACTCCACTCTTTCTGAATGGGGGGAGATGCTCCAGATCCCAAAGGATGAAGAATAGCTCTCTTGGCAAAGACTGAAGGAGGAATCCAGAGCCAATCGTGTCAAGCTGAAAGAGAGCAAGGCCAAGCTGCCCCAGGAGACACATGATGGGCCACCCATGGCTTTGGAAGTGGAAGAGAAGAGTGCCAAGAGCAGGAAGGCGGGTGTGGCGCCCAAGGTGCCTTGGCTGAGATGGCATCGTGGCGCCGATACTGACGAGGAGCTGATGCGGGCGTGGAAAGGTCCAGGAATCGGGGCGTCCCAGGAGGGGCGCAGGGGGCGGCGACAGGCTCCCTGCAGGACAACGTCTTGAAGCTGGCAGCCACGGGACGCTCCCGGGATGAGCCTGTTCAGAAGCATGTCAGAAAAGGCATGAGCAGAGAGAAGGCCAGCAGAGCCCTGCCTCCTTGTGTGGAAAGCCATCACAGCATCCCTGACGACCTCCTCACGGCAAAGCTGCTGACACGGCACGGGGACAGCCGTGGCCTGCTCTCCAAACGCAGGGCCGCCTGTGCGCAAGGAGAAGCAGCCCTGCCAGCTGTGGCCGCTGCCGCCAGGCCTCATACAGACGAGCCAGACTCTCAGGCTGCCACACGAACGTCACAGAGAGGAGGCACGTCATCATCTGCGCAACAATTCCAACTCTGTGATATCAGGCAGGACCAGGTTGCTCAGAAACACACCCTCCCCAGTCCTTCTCCCTGCCCCGAGGATTCTCAACCACAGGGGATCATCTCTAAATCACTAAGGGTGAGCCATGAGCCACAGGCCATCTGCCAGGATGGAAAAGTAGCAGAGCACCTAGACAATGAAGAAGGAGACTATGTTTAGGCCCTGAAGGACCTGGACATGGCTGTTCCCAGATCGACTCAAGGCCAACTCTCGGACAGCCCTAGAGTCACAAGTGCGAGGAGGAAGCACATGATCCAGCACAGGAAATGGAAGAAGATCAGGATGACGAGGAAGATGAAAACAGTGAAAATCGCTGGCGTGACGACTCCCCTGAGCAGGAAGAAGGAAGCAGGGACACAGAGAGCAGCAGGGGCTGTGATGGCGAATATGCTAGTTTTCCTGATGAGGAAAGAAGTGGCATGAGACCGAGGAAATGGGACCAATATTCCTCGGATGTGCCCCAAGAGTTGGAGTAGGACGGCTCCCAGGACTTCGATTCACACTGAGGATCACTCAAGCCACTTCCCTGGGACCAAGGCTTTGGGGGCTCTGCCCATACAGCTCAGCCTCTAGGCTGCTGCCGCTGCCCCTGCCATCGAGTCTTATCAATTACCTTGGTAGGGGAATGGAGAAGAAGAAAGCATGTGTGGATATTCGGCCCTCAGGTGCAAGTCTGGCCTCTGGAGAATTGGGGGCTACAGGGGAAAGGAATGCACAAATACATTTTGATCGACTAAATTACCACAAAAAAAAAAAATAAGGTAAATCATCTCAAATAAAAATAAGTTAAATATTTAAAAAATATTTTAATCAAAGATCAAATAAACAAAGAAATACACAAACAACTGGGTAAAGAAAGAAATAGCTCCAAGAAGTCCGAGGTCCTTTGCCTCTAACGGCACTGGCGCCCACTGGTATCAGGAGACAATCCCTTTTCCCCTGACACTGCCAGAAGCTCTTCTCCTTTCCCGAGACTTTCCTTCAGCCCGTAGTGGAATCTCCACGATTTTCCCCTCCCAGGTGAAGAATTGACTTTCCATGTTCAATGCAGCGCATTCCTAATCTTCCATCCTGGTGAGAAAAGGGAGCCTTTTGAAGCTATTAAAGAAAGAAAAATTCTGCTAATGTGCTTCAGGTGGCAAGTTTGGTCCTCCCCAATTTCTGTCCTCTTGCTGAAGGGAAGTCCTGCTTCATGATGCTGAGTGAGGCATTTCTGGGGAAGACCCAAGTGCTAGAGAAGTCCACAATGCCAAAGCCTGGACTGACTGAATACACCTGGTAGACGCAGGAAGAGACTGCGGACGTGTTCAGGAAGGTGGTTTCGTGAAAGGAATCCGTGCTGCTATTTTCCTGCCATTTCCCATCCGTGGCCTTCCTTTGATCCCGCGTGCAGAGCTGGGAATCCTTTGACAGAAACGCCGAGGGAGCCGCGTGTGGACGTCAACTGAGGAATTCCCGTGAATTGGATGCAGTGACTAGAGGGAAATCGTCTTGGAAGACGGAAAGAAAGGAGAAGTCGAGGAGAATTTGGACAAGGTGCCCTTGCCAACAGTCCAGGCCATGGCGCCTACTTTGAAGAGGAGAGAGGACTCAGTGCTTCCAGAGCCAGAGCTGGCTTCCCCTGCCTGGGCCCCCGTCCCCATCACAGGCCAGAAAGAAGAGCGCAGGGGATTGCCCAGGGATAGAGCTCTTGATCCTGAACCACTCAATGCTCACCTCATCCTGCCTGCAGATGTCAAGAGCGTCCAGTATGGAAGTGTCCCTCAGGGCCTGCCTGACCACAAAGATCGATTGGACTGTGTTCTGGCTGAATTTCGGGCAGCCAGACCCTCACCTCAGGCAAAGAGCACTGGGAAGTGCAGCTGAGAGATAAGGTCAAGTGCCACTTGGGCATGTGTCAAGATTCAGTCAGCAGAAGTGGGAAGCTCCCTTTCTCTTGTGAAGATGGAAGGATTCTGACAGCCTTGCCATCTGGAAACGGTTTCCTCCTCGGGAGGTCAGAAATAGGCTTGGCATCCAGCACGCCTTTTCCAGATGTGGACCTTTTTCCACACTATGCAAAGGGACGCCCAAATGGAATGATGCCACAGACAGACTCCTTTCCTGCAGGGTCTTCTGGAAGTCAAGGAACAGGGACACATCCTGACTGACGTGCTTGTCCTCCCCCACATCCCTTCCGTCAAGGAAAGTCTTGCTCAGATGCTTCCATCCTGCTCTGGGAGAGTCCCTGACTTGGAACGTATTCCCTCGAGCTGGCATAAGCGGAGAAATGCTTTGACTCCAGCATCCTTTCCCATTTTTGTGTCCTGGTCCCGTTTGCCTGTCGGGGAAAGTCCATGGCCATCAGATCCAGTCCATATTTTGTGAAATCTTTGAAGGCAAGGCAAAGGTTCATTGAGGTTTTAGACAAAGTCAAGATGCATTCAGAAAGCTGCACTTTCCCACAGCCCAGGAATCCAAATCTGCCCGCCGCGGACGTGTGGCATTGCAGCTTAAGAAGTCCTGGGTTGATTGAGGCCTGGCGTTGCCATCCAAAGGATAGCGAGGCTCTGACAAGGGAGCGACTCGCCCACACGATCGTCTATGGGAAAGAGCGAACGCGGTGCCATGTACGCCCACCCTTTGGATTCCCGGTCCAGTGGCGGAAGTCCCCGAAGTGTGACCAAGAGTACATCTGCTTGACATCTTCCCCGAGCCATAACGATGGACACCCGGCAAGAAGGGGCCTTTCCTGAGCAAAAGGAGAGTGAGTCAACTCCAAGGACTGTGGTATTGGGGAAAGGGGAAGGAGGCAGTGAGAGGAGTCAAAATGTCCTGTTAGGGTGGAGAGATGAGATGTAGGGAGGAGCCAGGTTGGCCCTGCCCACGCAGAGCTTCTGCTGCGATGGTGGGTGGAGTCAGGGGCGGGGCTAAGCAGGGGAGGCCTCCTGCCAAGAACTCCCCAGCTCTGGGGCAGTATCAGTTGGTGGCAGAGCTCTAGGAGAAGGGCTTTCCTTCTCTGTTCTGTCCTGAGTGGGAGCTCTGGGAAGGAAGGAATCCGAATCCTAGGAAGATGGACTCAAGAGCCCTACTTGAAAATCGGAAGGCAGAGCTCACTTGCTCCATGTGCCTGGGCTACTGCCCTGACCCAGTGACTGTCCAATGTGGCCAGAGCTTTTGGGCAGTGTGTCTTCTCCAGGGCAGGGAGGGGGCCTATGAAAGCGTGACTTGTCCGCACTGCCGAGGGCTTCGCCAAGTCTGCGATTGGGAGCCCAAAGGGAACCTGCCAAATCTCGCCCTCACTAGTCCAGTGCTCAGACGTCATTTGCACCACAGCCTGGTGAGTCTCAGTAGCTGTGGGGAAGACGGGCAAAAGAGAAGTTGTGTGAGGAACACCAGAGGGTCCTCACTGATTCCTCTTTCTCACGCCCAGAACACAAGGATCACCAAGTGCTTCCCTTGGAAACAGCCCCTGGCAAGGGCAAGGCCAAGCTCCAGGAGGCTCGCACTGCCTTAGCGACCAAAGGAGAGGAGTTGGAAAGGGCTTCGCGGTAAGTGAGAGAAAGAGAGAGCCTCCTTCAGGAGGATGAGGACACTGGGATGCACTCCACTCTTTCTGAATGGGGGGAGATGCTCCAGATCCCAAAGGATGAAGAATAGCTCTCTTGGCAAAGACTGAAGGAGGAATCCAGAGCCAATCGTGTCAAGCTGAAAGAGAGCAAGGCCAAGCTGCCCCAGGAGACACATGATGGGCCACCCATGGCTTTGGAAGTGGAAGAGAAGAGTGCCAAGAGCAGGAAGGCGGGTGTGGCGCCCAAGGTGCCTTGGCTGAGATGGCATCGTGGCGCCGATACTGACGAGGAGCTGATGCGGGCGTGGAAAGTACAGGAATCGGGGCGTCCCAGGAAGGGCGCACGGGGTGGCGACAGGCTCCCTGCAGGACAACGTCTTGAAGCTGGCAGCCACGGGACGCTCCCGGGACGAGCCTGTTCAGAAGCATGTCAGAAAAGGCATGAGCAGAGAGAAGGCCAGCAGAGCCCTGACTCCTTCTCTGGAAAGCCATCACAGCATCCGTGACGACCTCCTCACGGCAAAGCTGCTGACACGGCATGGGGACAGCCGTGGCCTGCTCTCCAAACGCAGGGCCGCCTGTGCGCAAGGAGAAGCAGCCCTGCCAGCTGTGGCCGCTGCCGCCAGGCCTCATACAGACGAGCCAGACTCTCAGGCTGCCACACGAACGTCACAGAGAGGAGGCACGTCATCATCTGCGCAACAATTCCAACTCTGTGATATCAGGCAGGACCAGGTTGCTCAGAAACACACCCTCCCCAGTCCTTCTCCCTGCCCCGAGGATTCTCAACCACAGGGGATCATCTCTAAATCACTAAGGGTGAGCCATGAGCCACAGGCCATCTGCCAGGATGGAAAAGTAGCAGAGCACCTAGACAATGAAGAAGGAGACTATGTTTAGGCCCTGAAGGACCTGGACATGGCTGTTCCCAGATCGACTCAAGGCCAACTCTCGGGACAGCCCTAGAGTCACAAGTGCGAGGCGGAAGCACATGATACAGCACAGGAAATGGAAGAAGATCAGGATGATGAGGAAGATGAAAACAGTGAAAATCGCTGGCGTGACGACTCCCCTGAGCAGGAAGAAGGAAGCAGGGACACAGAGAGCAGCAGGGGCTGTGATGGCGAATATGCTAGTTTTCCTGATGAGGAAAGAAGTGGCATGAGACCGAGGAAATGGGACCAATATTCCTCGGATGTGCTCCAAGAGTTGGAGTAGGACGGCTCCCAGGACTTCGATTCACACTGAGGATCACTCAAGCCACTTCCCTGGGACCAAGGCTTTGGGGGCTCTGCCCATACAGCTCAGCCTCTAGGCTGCTGCCGCTGCCCCTGCCATCGAGTCTTATCAATTACCTTGGTAGGGGAATGGAGAAGAAGAAAGCATGTGTG
The DNA here is from genome assembly GCF_028372415.1 of Notamacropus eugenii. NCBI lineage: Eukaryota > Metazoa > Chordata > Mammalia > Diprotodontia > Macropodidae > Notamacropus > Notamacropus eugenii. Next base: position 44,088 of record NC_092879.1, on the reverse strand, counting down.
GATATTCGGCCCTCAGGTGCAAGTCTGGCCTCTGGAGAATTGGGGGCTACAGGGGAAAGGAATGCACAAATACATTTTGATCGACTAAATTACCACAAAAAAAAAAATAAGGTAAATCATCTCAAATAAAAATAAGTTAAATATTTAAAAAATATTTTAATCAAAGATCAAATAAACAAAGAAATACACAAACAACTGGGTAAAGAAAGAAATAGCTCCAAGAAGTCCGAGGTCCTTTGCCTCTAACGGCACTGGCGCCCACTGGTATCAGGAGACAATCCCTTTTCCCCTGACACTGCCAGAAGCTCTTCTCCTTTCCCGAAACTTTCCTTCAGCCCGTAGTGGAATCTCAACGATTTTCCCCTAACAGGTGAAGAATTGACTTTCCATGTTCAATGCAGCGCATTCCTAATCTTCCATCCTGGTGAGAAAAGGGAGCCTTTTGAAGCTATTAAAGAAAGAAAAATTCTGCTAATGTGCTTCAGGTGGCAAGTTTGGTCCTCCCCAATTTCTGTCCTCTTGCTGAAGGGAAGTCCTGCTTCATGATGCTGAATGAGGCATTTCTGGGGAAGACCCAAGTGCTAGAGAAGTCCACAATGCCAAAGCCTGGACTGACTGAATACACCTGGTAGACGCAGGAAGAGACTGCGGACGTGTTCAGGAAGGTGGTTTCGTGAAAGGAATCCGTGCTGCTATTTTCCTGCCATTTCCCATCCGTGGCCTTCCTTTGATCCCGCGTGCAGAGCTGGGAATCCTTTGACAGAAACGCCGAGGGAGCCGCGTGTGGACGTCAACTGAGGAATTCCCGTGAATTGGATGCAGTGACTAGAGGGAAATCGTCTTGGAAGACGGAAAGAAAGGAGAAGTCGAGGAGAATTTGGACAAGGTGCCCTTGCCAACAGTCCAGGCCATGGCGCCTACTTTGAAGAGGAGAGAGGACTCAGTGCTTCCAGAGCCAGAGCTGGCTTCCCCTGCCTGGGCCCCCGTCCCCATCACAGGCCAGAAAGAAGAGCGCAGGGGATTGCCCAGGGATAGAGCTCTTGATCCTGAACCACTCAATGCTCACCTCATCCTGCCTGCAGATGTCAAGAGCGTCCAGTATGGAAGTGTCCCTCAGGGCCTGCCTGACCACAAAGATCGATTGGACTGTGTTCTGGCTGAATTTCGGGCAGCCAGACCCTCACCTCAGGCAAAGAGCACTGGGAAGTGCAGCTGAGAGATAAGGTCAAGTGCCACTTGGGCATGTGTCAAGATTCAGTCAGCAGAAGTGGGAAGCTCCCTTTCTCTTGTGAAGATGGAAGGATTCTGACAGCCTTGCCATCTGGAAACGGTTTCCTCCTCGGGAGGTCAGAAATAGGCTTGGCATCCAGCACGCCTTTTCCAGATGTGGACCTTTTTCCACACTATGCAAAGGGACGCCCAAATGGAATGATGCCACAGACAGACTCCTTTCCTGCAGGGTCTTCTGGAAGTCAAGGAACAGGGACACATCCTGACTGACGTGCTTGTCCTCCCCCACATCCCTTCCGTCAAGGAAAGTCTTGCTCAGATGCTTCCATCCTGCTCTGGGAGAGTCCCTGACTTGGAACGTATTCCCTCGAGCTGGCATAAGCGGAGAAATGCTTTGACTCCAGCATCCTTTCCCATTTTTGTGTCCTGGTCCCGTTTGCCTGTCGGGGAAAGTCCATGGCCATCAGATCCAGTCCATATTTTGTGAAATCTTTGAAGGCAAGGCAAAGGTTCATTGAGGTTTTAGACAAAGTCAAGATGCATTCAGAAAGCTGCACTTTCCCACAGCCCAGGAATCCAAATCTGCCCGCCGCGGACGTGTGGCATTGCAGCTTAAGAAGTCCTGGGTTGATTGAGGCCTGGCGTTGCCATCCAAAGGATAGCGAGGCTCTGACAAGGGAGCGACTCGCCCACACGATCGTCTATGGGAAAGAGCGAACGCGGTGCCATGTACGCCCACCCTTTGGATTCCCGGTCCAGTGGCGGAAGTCCCCGAAGTGTGACCAAGAGTACATCTGCTTGACATCTTCCCCGAGCCATAACGATGGACACCCGGCAAGAAGGGGCCTTTCCTGAGCAAAAGGAGAGTGAGTCAACTCCAAGGACTGTGGTATTGGGGAAAGGGGAAGGAGGCAGTGAGAGGAGTCAAAATGTCCTGTTAGGGTGGAGAGATGAGATGTAGGGAGGAGCCAGGTTGGCCCTGCCCACGCAGAGCTTCTGCTGCGATGGTGGGTGGAGTCAGGGGCGGGGCTAAGCAGGGGAGGCCTCCTGCCAAGAACTCCCCAGCTCTGGGGCAGTATCAGTTGGTGGCAGAGCTCTAGGAGAAGGGCTTTCCTTCTCTGTTCTGTCCTGAGTGGGAGCTCTGGGAAGGAAGGAATCCGAATCCTAGGAAGATGGACTCAAGAGCCCTACTTGAAAATCGGAAGGCAGAGCTCACTTGCTCCATGTGCCTGGGCTACTGCCCTGACCCAGTGACTGTCCAATGTGGCCAGAGCTTTTGGGCAGTGTGTCTTCTCCAGGGCAGGGAGGGGGCCTATGAAAGCGTGACTTGTCCGCACTGCCGAGGGCTTCGCCAAGTCTGCGATTGGGAGCCCAAAGGGAACCTGCCAAATCTCGCCCTCACTAGTCCAGTGCTCAGACGTCATTTGCACCACAGCCTGGTGAGTCTCAGTAGCTGTGGGGAAGACGGGCAAAAGAGAAGTTGTGTGAGGAACACCAGAGGGTCCTCACTGATTCCTCTTTCTCACGCCCAGAACACAAGGATCACCAAGTGCTTCCCTTGGAAACAGCCCCTGGCAAGGGCAAGGCCAAGCTCCAGGAGGCTCGCACTGCCTTAGCGACCAAAGGAGAGGAGTTGGAAAGGGCTTCGGGGTAAGTGAGAGAAAGAGAGAGCCTCCTTCAGGAGGATGAGGACACTGGGATGCACTCCACTCTTTCTGAATGGGGGGAGATGCTCCAGATCCCAAAGGATGAAGAATAGCTCTCTTGGCAAAGACTGAAGGAGGAATCCAGAGCCAATCGTGTCAAGCTGAAAGAGAGCAAGGCCAAGCTGCCCCAGGAGACACATGATGGGCCACCCATGGCTTTGGAAGTGGAAGAGAAGAGTGCCAAGAGCAGGAAGGCGGGTGTGGCGCCCAAGGTGCCTTGGCTGAGATGGCATCGTGGCGCCGATACTGACGAGGAGCTGATGCGGGCGTGGAAAGTACAGGAATCGGGGCGTCCCAGGAAGGGCGCACGGGGTGGCGACAGGCTCCCTGCAGGACAACGTCTTGAAGCTGGCAGCCACGGGACGCTCCCGGGACGAGCCTGTTCAGAAGCATGTCAGAAAAGGCATGAGCAGAGAGAAGGCCAGCAGAGCCCTGCCTCCTTGTGTGGAAAGCCATCACAGCATCCCTGACGACCTCCTCACGGCAAAGCTGCTGACACGGCACGGGGACAGCCGTGGCCTGCTCTCCAAACGCAGGGCCGCCTGTGCGCAAGGAGAAGCAGCCCTGCCAGCTGTGGCCGCTGCCGCCAGGCCTCATACAGACGAGCCAGACTCTCAGGCTGCCACACGAACGTCACAGAGAGGAGGCACGTCATCATCTGCGCAACAATTCCAACTCTGTGATATCAGGCAGGACCAGGTTGCTCAGAAACACACCCTCCCCAGTCCTTCTCCCTGCCCCGAGGATTCTCAACCACAGGGGATCATCTCTAAATCACTAAGGGTGAGCCATGAGCCACAGGCCATCTGCCAGGATGGAAAAGTAGCAGAGCACCTAGACAATGAAGGAGACTATGTTTAGGCCCTGAAGGACCTGGACATGGCTGTTCCCAGATCGACTCAAGGCCAACTCTCGGGACAGCCCTAGAGTCACAAGTGCGAGGCGGAAGCACATGATACAGCACAGGAAATGGAAGAAGATCAGGATGATGAGGAAGATGAAAACAGTGAAAATCGCTGGCGTGACGACTCCCCTGAGCAGGAAGAAGGAAGCAGGGACACAGAGAGCAGCAGGGGCTGTGATGGCGAATATGCTAGTTTTCCTGATGAGGAAAGAAGTGGCATGAGACCGAGGAAATGGGACCAATATTCCTCGGATGTGCTCCAAGAGTTGGAGTAGGACGGCTCCCAGGACTTCGATTCACACTGAGGATCACTCAAGCCACTTCCCTGGGACCAAGGCTTTGGGGGCTCTGCCCATACAGCTCAGCCTCTAGGCTGCTGCCGCTGCCCCTGCCATCGAGTCTTATCAATTACCTTGGTAGGGGAATGGAGAAGAAGAAAGCATGTGTGGATATTCGGCCCTCAGGTGCAAGTCTGGCCTCTGGAGAATTGGGGGCTACAGGGGAAAGGAATACACAAATACATTTTGATCGACTAAATTACCACAAAAAAAAAAATAAGGTAAATCATCTCAAATAAAAATAAGTTAAATATTTAAAAAATATTTTAATCAAAGATCAAATAAACAAAGAAATACACAAACAACTGGGTAAAGAAAGAAATAGCTCCAAGAAGTCCGAGGTCCTTTGCCTCTAACGGCACTGGCGCCCACTGGTATCAGGAGACAATCCCTTTTCCCCTGACACTGCCAGAAGCTCTTCTCCTTTCCCGAAACTTTCCTTCAGCCCGTAGTGGAATCTCCACGATTTTCCCCTCCCAGGTGAAGAATTGACTTTCCATGTTCAATGCAGCGCATTCCTAATCTTCCATCCTGGTGAGAAAAGGGAGCCTTTTGAAGCTATTAAAGAAAGAAAAATTCTGCTAATGTGCTTCAGGTGGCAAGTTTGGTCCTCCCCAATTTCTGTCCTCTTGCTGAAGGGAAGTCCTGCTTCATGATGCTGAGTGAGGCATTTCTGGGGAAGACCCAAGTGCTAGAGAAGTCCACAATGCCAAAGCCTGGACTGACTGAATACACCTGGTAGACGCAGGAAGAGACTGCGGACGTGTTCAGGAAGGTGGTTTCGTGAAAGGAATCCGTGCTGCTATTTTCCTGCCATTTCCCATCCGTGGCCTTCCTTTGATCCCGCGTGCAGAGCTGGGAATCCTTTGACAGAAACGCCGAGGGAGCCGCGTGTGGACGTCAACTGAGGAATTCCCGTGAATTGGATGCAGTGACTAGAGGGAAATCGTCTTGGAAGACGGAAAGAAAGGAGAAGTCGAGGAGAATTTGGACAAGGTGCCCTTGCCAACAGTCCAGGCCATGGCGCCTACTTTGAAGAGGAGAGAGGACTCAGTGCTTCCAGAGCCAGAGCTGGCTTCCCCTGCCTGGGCCCCCGTCCCCATCACAGGCCAGAAAGAAGAGCGCAGGGGATTGCCCAGGGATAGAGCTCTTGATCCTGAACCACTCAATGCTCACCTCATCCTGCCTGCAGATGTCAAGAGCGTCCAGTATGGAAGTGTCCCTCAGGGCCTGCCTGACCACAAAGATCGATTGGACTGTGTTCTGGCTGAATTTCGGGCAGCCAGACCCTCACCTCAGGCAAAGAGCACTGGGAAGTGCAGCTGAGAGATAAGGTCAAGTGCCACTTGGGCATGTGTCAAGATTCAGTCAGCAGAAGTGGGAAGCTCCCTTTCTCTTGTGAAGATGGAAGGATTCTGACAGCCTTGCCATCTGGAAACGGTTTCCTCCTCGGGAGGTCAGAAATAGGCTTGGCATCCAGCACGCCTTTTCCAGATGTGGACCTTTTTCCACACTATGCAAAGGGACGCCCAAATGGAATGATGCCACAGACAGACTCCTTTCCTGCAGGGTCTTCTGGAAGTCAAGGAACAGGGACACATCCTGACTGACGTGCTTGTCCTCCCCCACATCCCTTCCGTCAAGGAAAGTCTTGCTCAGATGCTTCCATCCTGCTCTGGGAGAGTCCCTGACTTGGAACGTATTCCCTCGAGCTGGCATAAGCGGAGAAATGCTTTGACTCCAGCATCCTTTCCCATTTTTGTGTCCTGGTCCCGTTTGCCTGTCGGGGAAAGTCCATGGCCATCAGATCCAGTCCATATTTTGTGAAATCTTTGAAGGCAAGGCAAAGGTTCATTGAGGTTTTAGACAAAGTCAAGATGCATTCAGAAAGCTGCACTTTCCCACAGCCCAGGAATCCAAATCTGCCCGCCGCGGACGTGTGGCATTGCAGCTTAAGAAGTCCTGGGTTGATTGAGGCCTGGCGTTGCCATCCAAAGGATAGCGAGGCTCTGACAAGGGAGCGACTCGCCCACACGATCGTCTATGGGAAAGAGCGAACGCGGTGCCATGTACGCCCACCCTTTGGATTCCCGGTCCAGTGGCGGAAGTCCCCGAAGTGTGACCAAGAGTACATCTGCTTGACATCTTCCCCGAGCCATAACGATGGACACCCGGCAAGAAGGGGCCTTTCCTGAGCAAAAGGAGAGTGAGTCAACTCCAAGGACTGTGGTATTGGGGAAAGGGGAAGGAGGCAGTGAGAGGAGTCAAAATGTCCTGTTAGGGTGGAGAGATGAGATGTAGGGAGGAGCCAGGTTGGCCCTGCCCACGCAGAGCTTCTGCTGCGATGGTGGGTGGAGTCAGGGGCGGGGCTAAGCAGGGGAGGCCTCCTGCCAAGAACTCCCCAGCTCTGGGGCAGTATCAGTTGGTGGCAGAGCTCTAGGAGAAGGGCTTTCCTTCTCTGTTCTGTCCTGAGTGGGAGCTCTGGGAAGGAAGGAATCCGAATCCTAGGAAGATGGACTCAAGAGCCCTACTTGAAAATCGGAAGGCAGAGCTCACTTGCTCCATGTGCCTGGGCTACTGCCCTGACCCAGTGACTGTCCAATGTGGCCAGAGCTTTTGGGCAGTGTGTCTTCTCCAGGGCAGGGAGGGGGCCTATGAAAGCGTGACTTGTCCGCACTGCCGAGGGCTTCGCCAAGTCTGCGATTGGGAGCCCAAAGGGAACCTGCCAAATCTCGCCCTCACTAGTCCAGTGCTCAGACGTCATTTGCACCACAGCCTGGTGAGTCTCAGTAGCTGTGGGGAAGACGGGCAAAAGAGAAGTTGTGTGAGGAACACCAGAGGGTCCTCACTGATTCCTCTTTCTCACGCCCAGAACACAAGGATCACCAAGTGCTTCCCTTGGAAACAGCCCCTGGCAAGGGCAAGGCCAAGCTCCAGGAGGCTCGCACTGCCTTAGCGACCAAAGGAGAGGAGTTGGAAAGGGCTTCGGGGTAAGTGAGAGAAAGAGAGAGCCTCCTTCAGGAGGATGAGGACACTGGGATGCACTCCACTCTTTCTGAATGGGGGGAGATGCTCCAGATCCCAAAGGATGAAGAATAGCTCTCTTGGCAAAGACTGAAGGAGGAATCCAGAGCCAATCGTGTCAAGCTGAAAGAGAGCAAGGCCAAGCTGCCCCAGGAGACACATGATGGGCCACCCATGGCTTTGGAAGTGGAAGAGAAGAGTGCCAAGAGCAGGAAGGCGGGTGTGGCGCCCAAGGTGCCTTGGCTGAGATGGCATCGTGGCGCCGATACTGACGAGGAGCTGATGCGGGCGTGGAAAGTACAGGAATCGGGGCGTCCCAGGAAGGGCGCACGGGGTGGCGACAGGCTCCCTGCAGGACAACGTCTTGAAGCTGGCAGCCACGGGACGCTCCCGGGACGAGCCTGTTCAGAAGCATGTCAGAAAAGGCATGAGCAGAGAGAAGGCCAGCAGAGCCCTGCCTCCTTGTGTGGAAAGCCATCACAGCATCCCTGACGACCTCCTCACGGCAAAGCTGCTGACACGGCACGGGGACAGCCGTGGCCTGCTCTCCAAACGCAGGGCCGCCTGTGCGCAAGGAGAAGCAGCCCTGCCAGCTGTGGCCGCTGCCGCCAGGCCTCATACAGACGAGCCAGACTCTCAGGCTGCCACACGAACGTCACAGAGAGGAGGCACGTCATCATCTGCGCAACAATTCCAACTCTGTGATATCAGGCAGGACCAGGTTGCTCAGAAACACACCCTCCCCAGTCCTTCTCCCTGCCCCGAGGATTCTCAACCACAGGGGATCATCTCTAAATCACTAAGGGTGAGCCATGAGCCACAGGCCATCTGCCAGGATGGAAAAGTAGCAGAGCACCTAGACAATGAAGGAGACTATGTTTAGGCCCTGAAGGACCTGGACATGGCTGTTCCCAGATCGACTCAAGGCCAACTCTCGGGACAGCCCTAGAGTCACAAGTGCGAGGCGGAAGCACATGATACAGCACAGGAAATGGAAGAAGATCAGGATGATGAGGAAGATGAAAACAGTGAAAATCGCTGGCGTGACGACTCCCCTGAGCAGGAAGAAGGAAGCAGGGACACAGAGAGCAGCAGGGGCTGTGATGGCGAATATGCTAGTTTTCCTGATGAGGAAAGAAGTGGCATGAGACCGAGGAAATGGGACCAATATTCCTCGGATGTGCTCCAAGAGTTGGAGTAGGACGGCTCCCAGGACTTCGATTCACACTGAGGATCACTCAAGCCACTTCCCTGGGACCAAGGCTTTGGGGGCTCTGCCCATACAGCTCAGCCTCTAGGCTGCTGCCGCTGCCCCTGCCATCGAGTCTTATCAATTACCTTGGTAGGGGAATGGAGAAGAAGAAAGCATGTGTGGATATTCGGCCCTCAGGTGCAAGTCTGGCCTCTGGAGAATTGGGGGCTACAGGGGAAAGGAATACACAAATACATTTTGATCGACTAAATTACCACAAAAAAAAAAATAAGGTAAATCATCTCAAATAAAAATAAGTTAAATATTTAAAAAATATTTTAATCAAAGATCAAATAAACAAAGAAATACACAAACAACTGGGTAAAGAAAGAAATAGCTCCAAGAAGTCCGAGGTCCTTTGCCTCTAACGGCACTGGCGCCCACTGGTATCAGGAGACAATCCCTTTTCCCCTGACACTGCCAGAAGCTCTTCTCCTTTCCCGAAACTTTCCTTCAGCCCGTAGTGGAATCTCCACGATTTTCCCCTCCCAGGTGAAGAATTGACTTTCCATGTTCAATGCAGCGCATTCCTAATCTTCCATCCTGGTGAGAAAAGGGAGCCTTTTGAAGCTATTAAAGAAAGAAAAATTCTGCTAATGTGCTTCAGGTGGCAAGTTTGGTCCTCCCCAATTTCTGTCCTCTTGCTGAAGGGAAGTCCTGCTTCATGATGCTGAGTGAGGCATTTCTGGGGAAGACCCAAGTGCTAGAGAAGTCCACAATGCCAAAGCCTGGACTGACTGAATACACCTGGTAGACGCAGGAAGAGACTGCGGACGTGTTCAGGAAGGTGGTTTCGTGAAAGGAATCCGTGCTGCTATTTTCCTGCCATTTCCCATCCGTGGCCTTCCTTTGATCCCGCGTGCAGAGCTGGGAATCCTTTGACAGAAACGCCGAGGGAGCCGCGTGTGGACGTCAACTGAGGAATTCCCGTGAATTGGATGCAGTGACTAGAGGGAAATCGTCTTGGAAGACGGAAAGAAAGGAGAAGTCGAGGAGAATTTGGACAAGGTGCCCTTGCCAACAGTCCAGGCCATGGCGCCTACTTTGAAGAGGAGAGAGGACTCAGTGCTTCCAGAGCCAGAGCTGGCTTCCCCTGCCTGGGCCCCCGTCCCCATCACAGGCCAGAAAGAAGAGCGCAGGGGATTGCCCAGGGATAGAGCTCTTGATCCTGAACCACTCAATGCTCACCTCATCCTGCCTGCAGATGTCAAGAGCGTCCAGTATGGAAGTGTCCCTCAGGGCCTGCCTGACCACAAAGATCGATTGGACTGTGTTCTGGCTGAATTTCGGGCAGCCAGACCCTCACCTCAGGCAAAGAGCACTGGGAAGTGCAGCTGAGAGATAAGGTCAAGTGCCACTTGGGCATGTGTCAAGATTCAGTCAGCAGAAGTGGGAAGCTCCCTTTCTCTTGTGAAGATGGAAGGATTCTGACAGCCTTGCCATCTGGAAACGGTTTCCTCCTCGGGAGGTCAGAAATAGGCTTGGCATCCAGCACGCCTTTTCCAGATGTGGACCTTTTTCCACACTATGCAAAGGGACGCCCAAATGGAATGATGCCACAGACAGACTCCTTTCCTGCAGGGTCTTCTGGAAGTCAAGGAACAGGGACACATCCTGACTGACGTGCTTGTCCTCCCCCACATCCCTTCCGTCAAGGAAAGTCTTGCTCAGATGCTTCCATCCTGCTCTGGGAGAGTCCTTGACTTGGAACGTATTCCCTCGAGCTGGCATAAGCGGAGAAATGCTTTGACTCCAGCATCCTTTCCCATTTTTGTGTCCTGGTCCCGTTTGCCTGTCGGGGAAAGTCCATGGCCATCAGATCCAGTCCATATTTTGTGAAATCTTTGAAGGCAAGGCAAAGGTTCATTGAGGTTTTAGACAAAGTCAAGATGCATTCAGAAAGCTGCACTTTCCCACAGCCCAGGAATCCAAATCTGCCCGCCGCGGACGTGTGGCATTGCAGCTTAAGAAGTCCTGGGTTGATTGAGGCCTGGCGTTGCCATCCAAAGGATAGCGAGGCTCTGACAAGGGAGCGACTCGCCCACACGATCGTCTATGGGAAAGAGCGAACGCGGTGCCATGTACGCCCACCCTTTGGATTCCCGGTCCAGTGGCGGAAGTCCCCGAAGTGTGACCAAGAGTACATCTGCTTGACATCTTCCCCGAGCCATAACGATGGACACCCGGCAAGAAGGGGCCTTTCCTGAGCAAAAGGAGAGTGAGTCAACTCCAAGGACTGTGGTATTGGGGAAAGGGGAAGGAGGCAGTGAGAGGAGTCAAAATGTCCTGTTAGGGTGGAGAGATGAGATGTAGGGAGGAGCCAGGTTGGCCCTGCCCACGCAGAGCTTCTGCTGCGATGGTGGGTGGAGTCAGGGGCGGGGCTAAGCAGGGGAGGCCTCCTGCCAAGAACTCCCCAGCTCTGGGGCAGTATCAGTTGGTGGCAGAGCTCTAGGAGAAGGGCTTTCCTTCTCTGTTCTGTCCTGAGTGGGAGCTCTGGGAAGGAAGGAATCCGAATCCTAGGAAGATGGACTCAAGAGCCCTACTTGAAAATCGGAAGGCAGAGCTCACTTGCTCCATGTGCCTGGGCTACTGCCCTGACCCAGTGACTGTCCAATGTGGCCAGAGCTTTTGGGCAGTGTGTCTTCTCCAGGGCAGGGAGGGGGCCTATGAAAGCGTGACTTGTCCGCACTGCCGAGGGCTTCGCCAAGTCTGCGATTGGGAGCCCAAAGGGAACCTGCCAAATCTCGCCCTCACTAGTCCAGTGCTCAGACGTCATTTGCACCACAGCCTGGTGAGTCTCAGTAGCTGTGGGGAAGACGGGCAAAAGAGAAGTTGTGTGAGGAACACCAGAGGGTCCTCACTGATTCCTCTTTCTCACGCCCAGAACACAAGGATCACCAAGTGCTTCCCTTGGAAACAGCCCCTGGCAAGGGCAAGGCCAAGCTCCAGGAGGCTCGCACTGCCTTAGCGACCAAAGGAGAGGAGTGGCAAAGGGCTTTGGGCCAAGTGAGAGAAAGAGAGAGCCTCCTTCAGGAGGATGAGGACACTGGGATGCACTCCACTCTTTCTGAATGGGGGGAGATGCTCCAGATCCCAAAGGATGAAGAATAGCTCTCTTGGCAAAGACTGAAGGAGGAATCCAGAGCCAATCGTGTCAAGCTGAAAGAGAGCAAGGCCAAGCTGCCCCAGGAGACACATGATGGGCCACCCATGGCTTTGGAAGTGGAAGAGAAGAGTGCCAAGAGCAGGAAGGCGGGTGTGGCGCCCAAGGTGCCTTGGCTGAGATGGCATCGTGGCGCCGATACTGACGAGGAGCTGATGCGGGCGTGGAAAGTACAGGAATCGGGGCGTCCCAGGAAGGGCGCACGGGGTGGCGACAGGCTCCCTGCAGGACAACGTCTTGAAGCTGGCAGCCACGGGACGCTCCCGGGACGAGCCTGTTCAGAAGCATGTCAGAAAAGGCATGAGCAGAGAGAAGGCCAGCAGAGCCCTGACTCCTTCTCTGGAAAGCCATCACAGCATCCGTGACGACCTCCTCACGGCAAAGCTGCTGACACGGCATGGGGACAGCCGTGGCCTGCTCTCCAAACGCAGGGCCGCCTGTGCGCAAGGAGAAGCAGCCCTGCCAGCTGTGGCCGCTGCCGCCAGGCCTCATACAGACGAGCCAGACTCTCAGGCTGCCACACGAACGTCACAGAGAGGAGGCACGTCATCATCTGCGCAACAATTCCAACTCTGTGATATCAGGCAGGACCAGGTTGCTCAGAAACACACCCTCCCCAGTCCTTCTCCCTGCCCCGAGGATTCTCAACCACAGGGGATCATCTCTAAATCACTAAGGGTGAGCCATGAGCCACAGGCCATCTGCCAGGATGGAAAAGTAGCAGAGCACCTAGACAATGAAGAAGGAGACTATGTTTAGGCCCTGAAGGACCTGGACATGGCTGTTCCCAGATCGACTCAAGGCCAACTCTCGGGACAGCCCTAGAGTCACAAGTGCGAGGCGGAAGCACATGATACAGCACAGGAAATGGAAGAAGATCAGGATGATGAGGAAGATGAAAACAGTGAAAATCGCTGGCGTGACGACTCCCCTGAGCAGGAAGAAGGAAGCAGGGACACAGAGAGCAGCAGGGGCTGTGATGGCGAATATGCTAGTTTTCCTGATGAGGAAAGAAGTGGCATGAGACCGAGGAAATGGGACCAATATTCCTCGGATGTGCTCCAAGAGTTGGAGTAGGACGGCTCCCAGGACTTCGATTCACACTGAGGATCACTCAAGCCACTTCCCTGGGACCAAGGCTTTGGGGGCTCTGCCCATACAGCTCAGCCTCTAGGCTGCTGCCGCTGCCCCTGCCATCGAGTCTTATCAATTACCTTGGTAGGGGAATGGAGAAGAAGAAAGCATGTGTGGATATTCGGCCCTCAGGTGCAAGTCTGGCCTCTGGAGAATTGGGGGCTACAGGGGAAAGGAATACACAAATACATTTTGATCGACTAAATTACCACAAAAAAAAAAATAAGGTAAATCATCTCAAATAAAAATAAGTTAAATATTTAAAAAATATTTTAATCAAAGATCAAATAAACAAAGAAATACACAAACAACTGGGTAAAGAAAGAAATAGCTCCAAGAAGTCCGAGGTCCTTTGCCTCTAACGGCACTGGCGCCCACTGGTATCAGGAGACAATCCCTTTTCCCCTGACACTGCCAGAAGCTCTTCTCCTTTCCCGAAACTTTCCTTCAGCCCGTAGTGGAATCTCCACGATTTTCCCCTCCCAGGTGAAGAATTGACTTTCCATGTTCAATGCAGCGCATTCCTAATCTTCCATCCTGGTGAGAAAAGGGAGCCTTTTGAAGCTATTAAAGAAAGAAAAATTCTGCTAATGTGCTTCAGGTGGCAAGTTTGGTCCTCCCCAATTTCTGTCCTCTTGCTGAAGGGAAGTCCTGCTTCATGATGCTGAGTGAGGCATTTCTGGGGAAGACCCAAGTGCTAGAGAAGTCCACAATGCCAAAGCCTGGACTGACTGAATACACCTGGTAGACGCAGGAAGAGACTGCGGACGTGTTCAGGAAGGTGGTTTCGTGAAAGGAATCCGTGCTGCTATTTTCCTGCCATTTCCCATCCGTGGCCTTCCTTTGATCCCGCGTGCAGAGCTGGGAATCCTTTGACAGAAACGCCGAGGGAGCCGCGTGGGGACGTCAACTGAGGAATTCCCGTGAATTGGATGCAGTGACTAGAGGGAAATCGTCTTGGAAGACGGAAAGAAAGGAGAAGTCGAGGAGAATTTGGACAAGGTGCCCTTGCCAACAGTCCAGGCCATGGCGCCTACTTTGAAGAGGAGAGAGGACTCAGTGCTTCCAGAGCCAGAGCTGGCTTCCCCTGCCTGGGCCCCCGTCCCCATCACAGGCCAGAAAGAAGAGCGCAGGGGATTGCCCAGGGATAGAGCTCTTGATCCTGAACCACTCAATGCTCACCTCATCCTGCCTGCAGATGTCAAGAGCGTCCAGTATGGAAGTGTCCCTCAGGGCCTGCCTGACCACAAAGATCGATTGGACTGTGTTCTGGCTGAATTTCGGGCAGCCAGACCCTCACCTCAGGCAAAGAGCACTGGGAAGTGCAGCTGAGAGATAAGGTCAAGTGCCACTTGGGCATGTGTCAAGATTCAGTCAGCAGAAGTGGGAAGCTCCCTTTCTCTTGTGAAGATGGAAGGATTCTGACAGCCTTGCCATCTGGAAACGGTTTCCTCCTCGGGAGGTCAGAAATAGGCTTGGCATCCAGCACGCCTTTTCCAGATGTGGACCTTTTTCCACACTATGCAAAGGGACGCCCAAATGGAATGATGCCACAGACAGACTCCTTTCCTGCAGGGTCTTGTGGAAGTCAAGGAACAGGGACACATCCTGACTGACGTGCTTGTCCTCCCCCACATCCCTTCCGTCAAGGAAAGTCTTGCTCAGATGCTTCCATCCTGCTCTGGGAGAGTCCTTGACTTGGAACGTATTCCCTCGAGCTGGCATAAGCGGAGAAATGCTTTGACTCCAGCATCCTTTCCCATTTTTGTGTCCTGGTCCCGTTTGCCTGTCGGGGAAAGTCCATGGCCATCAGATCCAGTCCATATTTTGTGAAATCTTTGAAGGCAAGGCAAAGGTTCATTGAGGTTTTAGACAAAGTCAAGATGCATTCAGAAAGCTGCACTTTCCCACAGCCCAGGAATCCAAATCTGCCCGCCGCGGACGTGTGGCATTGCAGCTTAAGAAGTCCTGGGTTGATTGAGGCCTGGCGTTGCCATCCAAAGGATAGCGAGGCTCTGACAAGGGAGCGACTCGCCCACACGATCGTCTATGGGAAAGAGCGAACGCGGTGCCATGTACGCCCACCCTTTGGATTCCCGGTCCAGTGGCGGAAGTCCCCGAAGTGTGACCAAGAGTACATCTGCTTGACATCTTCCCCGAGCCATAACGATGGACACCCGGCAAGAAGGGGCCTTTCCTGAGCAAAAGGAGAGTGAGTCAACTCCAAGGACTGTGGTATTGGGGAAAGGGGAAGGAGGCAGTGAGAGGAGTCAAAATGTCCTGTTAGGGTGGAGAGATGAGATGTAGGGAGGAGCCAGGTTGGCCCTGCCCACGCAGAGCTTCTGCTGCGATGGTGGGTGGAGTCAGGGGCGGGGCTAAGCAGGGGAGGCCTCCTGCCAAGAACTCCCCAGCTCTGGGGCAGTATCAGTTGGTGGCAGAGCTCTAGGAGAAGGGCTTTCCTTCTCTGTTCTGTCCTGAGTGGGAGCTCTGGGAAGGAAGGAATCCGAATCCTAGGAAGATGGACTCAAGAGCCCTACTTGAAAATCGGAAGGCAGAGCTCACTTGCTCCATGTGCCTGGGCTACTGCCCTGACCCAGTGACTGTCCAATGTGGCCAGAGCTTTTGGGCAGTGTGTCTTCTCCAGGGCAGGGAGGGGGCCTATGAAAGCGTGACTTGTCCGCACTGCCGAGGGCTTCGCCAAGTCTGCGATTGGGAGCCCAAAGGGAACCTGCCAAATCTCGCCCTCACTAGTCCAGTGCTCAGACGTCATTTGCACCACAGCCTGGTGAGTCTCAGTAGCTGTGGGGAAGACGGGCAAAAGAGAAGTTGTGTGAGGAACACCAGAGGGTCCTCACTGATTCCTCTTTCTCACGCCCAGAACACAAGGATCACCAAGTGCTTCCCTTGGAAACAGCCCCTGGCAAGGGCAAGGCCAAGCTCCAGGAGGCTCGCACTGCCTTAGCGACCAAAGGAGAGGAGTGGCAAAGGGCTTTGGGCCAAGTGAGAGAAAGAGAGAGCCTCCTTCAGGAGGATGAGGACACTGGGATGCACTCCACTCTTTCTGAATGGGGGGAGATGCTCCAGATCCCAAAGGATGAAGAATAGCTCTCTTGGCAAAGACTGAAGGAGGAATCCAGAGCCAATCGTGTCAAGCTGAAAGAGAGCAAGGCCAAGCTGCCCCAGGAGACACATGATGGGCCACCCATGGCTTTGGAAGTGGAAGAGAAGAGTGCCAAGAGCAGGAAGGCGGGTGTGGCGCCCAAGGTGCCTTGGCTGAGATGGCATCGTGGCGCCGATACTGACGAGGAGCTGATGCGGGCGTGGAAAGTACAGGAATCGGGGCGTCCCAGGAAGGGCGCACGGGGTGGCGACAGGCTCCCTGCAGGACAACGTCTTGAAGCTGGCAGCCACGGGACGCTCCCGGGACGAGCCTGTTCAGAAGCATGTCAGAAAAGGCATGAGCAGAGAGAAGGCCAGCAGAGCCCTGACTCCTTCTCTGGAAAGCCATCACAGCATCCGTGACGACCTCCTCACGGCAAAGCTGCTGACACGGCATGGGGACAGCCGTGGCCTGCTCTCCAAACGCAGGGCCGCCTGTGCGCAAGGAGAAGCAGCCCTGCCAGCTGTGGCCGCTGCCGCCAGGCCTCATACAGACGAGCCAGACTCTCAGGCTGCCACACGAACGTCACAGAGAGGAGGCACGTCATCATCTGCGCAACAATTCCAACTCTGTGATATCAGGCAGGACCAGGTTGCTCAGAAACACACCCTCCCCAGTCCTTCTCCCTGCCCCGAGGATTCTCAACCACAGGGGATCATCTCTAAATCACTAAGGGTGAGCCATGAGCCACAGGCCATCTGCCAGGATGGAAAAGTAGCAGAGCACCTAGACAATGAAGAAGGAGACTATGTTTAGGCCCTGAAGGACCTGGACATGGCTGTTCCCAGATCGACTCAAGGCCAACTCTCGGGACAGCCCTAGAGTCACAAGTGCGAGGCGGAAGCACATGATACAGCACAGGAAATGGAAGAAGATCAGGATGATGAGGAAGATGAAAACAGTGAAAATCGCTGGCGTGACGACTCCCCTGAGCAGGAAGAAGGAAGCAGGGACACAGAGAGCAGCAGGGGCTGTGATGGCGAATGTGCTAGTTTTCCTGATGAGGAAAGAAGTGGCATGAGACCGAGGAAATGGGACCAATATTCCTCGGATGTGCTCCAAGAGTTGGAGTAGGACGGCTCCCAGGACTTCGATTCACACTGAGGATCACTCAAGCCACTTCCCTGGGACCAAGGCTTTGGGGGCTCTGCCCATACAGCTCAGCCTCTAGGCTGCTGCCGCTGCCCCTGCCATCGAGTCTTATCAATTACCTTGGTAGGGGAATGGAGAAGAAGAAAGCATGTGTGGATATTCGGCCCTCAGGTGCAAGTCTGGCCTCTGGAGAATTGGGGGCTACAGGGGAAAGGAATACACAAATACATTTTGATCGACTAAATTACCACAAAAAAAAAAAATAAGGTAAATCATCTCAAATAAAAATAAGTTAAATATTTAAAAAATATTTTAATCAAAGATCAAATAAACAAAGAAATACACAAACAACTGGGTAAAGAAAGAAATAGCTCCAAGAAGTCCGAGGTCCTTTGCCTCTAACGGCACTGGCGCCCACTGGTATCAGGAGACAATCCCTTTTCCCCTGACACTGCCAGAAGCTCTTCTCCTTTCCCGAGACTTTCCTTCAGCCCGTAGTGGAATCTCCACGATTTTCCCCTCCCAGGTGAAGAATTGACTTTCCATGTTCAATGCAGCGCATTCCTAATCTTCCATCCTGGTGAGAAAAGGGAGCCTTTTGAAGCTATTAAAGAAAGAAAAATTCTGCTAATGTGCTTCAGGTGGCAAGTTTGGTCCTCCCCAATTTCTGTCCTCTTGCTGAAGGGAAGTCCTGCTTCATGATGCTGAGTGAGGCATTTCTGGGGAAGACCCAAGTGCTAGAGAAGTCCACAATGCCAAAGCCTGGACTGACTGAATACACCTGGTAGACGCAGGAAGAGACTGCGGACGTGTTCAGGAAGGTGGTTTCGTGAAAGGAATCCGTGCTGCTATTTTCCTGCCATTTCCCATCCGTGGCCTTCCTTTGATCCCGCGTGCAGAGCTGGGAATCCTTTGACAGAAACGCCGAGGGAGCCGCGTGTGGACGTCAACTGAGGAATTCCCGTGAATTGGATGCAGTGACTAGAGGGAAATCGTCTTGGAAGACGGAAAGAAAGGAGAAGTCGAGGAGAATTTGGACAAGGTGCCCTTGCCAACAGTCCAGGCCATGGCGCCTACTTTGAAGAGGAGAGAGGACTCAGTGCTTCCAGAGCCAGAGCTGGCTTCCCCTGCCTGGGCCCCCGTCCCCATCACAGGCCAGAAAGAAGAGCGCAGGGGATTGCCCAGGGATAGAGCTCTTGATCCTGAACCACTCAATGCTCACCTCATCCTGCCTGCAGATGTCAAGAGCGTCCAGTATGGAAGTGTCCCTCAGGGCCTGCCTGACCACAAAGATCGATTGGACTGTGTTCTGGCTGAATTTCGGGCAGCCAGACCCTCACCTCAGGCAAAGAGCACTGGGAAGTGCAGCTGAGAGATAAGGTCAAGTGCCACTTGGGCATGTGTCAAGATTCAGTCAGCAGAAGTGGGAAGCTCCCTTTCTCTTGTGAAGATGGAAGGATTCTGACAGCCTTGCCATCTGGAAACGGTTTCCTCCTCGGGAGGTCAGAAATAGGCTTGGCATCCAGCACGCCTTTTCCAGATGTGGACCTTTTTCCACACTATGCAAAGGGACGCCCAAATGGAATGATGCCACAGACAGACTCCTTTCCTGCAGGGTCTTCTGGAAGTCAAGGAACAGGGACACATCCTGACTGACGTGCTTGTCCTCCCCCACATCCCTTCCGTCAAGGAAAGTCTTGCTCAGATGCTTCCATCCTGCTCTGGGAGAGTCCCTGACTTGGAACGTATTCCCTCGAGCTGGCATAAGCGGAGAAATGCTTTGACTCCAGCATCCTTTCCCATTTTTGTGTCCTGGTCCCGTTTGCCTGTCGGGGAAAGTCCATGGCCATCAGATCCAGTCCATATTTTGTGAAATCTTTGAAGGCAAGGCAAAGGTTCATTGAGGTTTTAGACAAAGTCAAGATGCATTCAGAAAGCTGCACTTTCCCACAGCCCAGGAATCCAAATCTGCCCGCCGCGGACGTGTGGCATTGCAGCTTAAGAAGTCCTGGGTTGATTGAGGCCTGGCGTTGCCATCCAAAGGATAGCGAGGCTCTGACAAGGGAGCGACTCGCCCACACGATCGTCTATGGGAAAGAGCGAACGCGGTGCCATGTACGCCCACCCTTTGGATTCCCGGTCCAGTGGCGGAAGTCCCCGAAGTGTGACCAAGAGTACATCTGCTTGACATCTTCCCCGAGCCATAACGATGGACACCCGGCAAGAAGGGGCCTTTCCTGAGCAAAAGGAGAGTGAGTCAACTCCAAGGACTGTGGTATTGGGGAAAGGGGAAGGAGGCAGTGAGAGGAGTCAAAATGTCCTGTTAGGGTGGAGAGATGAGATGTAGGGAGGAGCCAGGTTGGCCCTGCCCACGCAGAGCTTCTGCTGCGATGGTGGGTGGAGTCAGGGGCGGGGCTAAGCAGGGGAGGCCTCCTGCCAAGAACTCCCCAGCTCTGGGGCAGTATCAGTTGGTGGCAGAGCTCTAGGAGAAGGGCTTTCCTTCTCTGTTCTGTCCTGAGTGGGAGCTCTGGGAAGGAAGGAATCCGAATCCTAGGAAGATGGACTCAAGAGCCCTACTTGAAAATCGGAAGGCAGAGCTCACTTGCTCCATGTGCCTGGGCTACTGCCCTGACCCAGTGACTGTCCAATGTGGCCAGAGCTTTTGGGCAGTGTGTCTTCTCCAGGGCAGGGAGGGGGCCTATGAAAGCGTGACTTGTCCGCACTGCCGAGGGCTTCGCCAAGTCTGCGATTGGGAGCCCAAAGGGAACCTGCCAAATCTCGCCCTCACTAGTCCAGTGCTCAGACGTCATTTGCACCACAGCCTGGTGAGTCTCAGTAGCTGTGGGGAAGACGGGCAAAAGAGAAGTTGTGTGAGGAACACCAGAGGGTCCTCACTGATTCCTCTTTCTCACGCCCAGAACACAAGGATCACCAAGTGCTTCCCTTGGAAACAGCCCCTGGCAAGGGCAAGGCCAAGCTCCAGGAGGCTCGCACTGCCTTAGCGACCAAAGGAGAGGAGTTGGAAAGGGCTTCGGGGTAAGTGAGAGAAAGAGAGAGCCTCCTTCAGGAGGATGAGGACACTGGGATGCACTCCACTCTTTCTGAATGGGGGGAGATGCTCCAGATCCCAAAGGATGAAGAATAGCTCTCTTGGCAAAGACTGAAGGAGGAATCCAGAGCCAATCGTGTCAAGCTGAAAGAGAGCAAGGCCAAGCTGCCCCAGGAGACACATGATGGGCCACCCATGGCTTTGGAAGTGGAAGAGAAGAGTGCCAAGAGCAGGAAGGCGGGTGTGGCGCCCAAGGTGCCTTGGCTGAGATGGCATCGTGGCGCCGATACTGACGAGGAGCTGATGCGGGCGTGGAAAGTACAGGAATCGGGGCGTCCCAGGAAGGGCGCACGGGGTGGCGACAGGCTCCCTGCAGGACAACGTCTTGAAGCTGGCAGCCACGGGACGCTCCCGGGACGAGCCTGTTCAGAAGCATGTCAGAAAAGGCATGAGCAGAGAGAAGGCCAGCAGAGCCCTGACTCCTTCTCTGGAAAGCCATCACAGCATCCGTGACGACCTCCTCACGGCAAAGCTGCTGACACGGCATGGGGACAGCCGTGGCCTGCTCTCCAAACGCAGGGCCGCCTGTGCGCAAGGAGAAGCAGCCCTGCCAGCTGTGGCCGCTGCCGCCAGGCCTCATACAGACGAGCCAGACTCTCAGGCTGCCACACGAACGTCACAGAGAGGAGGCACGTCATCATCTGCGCAACAATTCCAACTCTGTGATATCAGGCAGGACCAGGTTGCTCAGAAACACACCCTCCCCAGTCCTTCTCCCTGCCCCGAGGATTCTCAACCACAGGGGATCATCTCTAAATCACTAAGGGTGAGCCATGAGCCACAGGCCATCTGCCAGGATGGAAAAGTAGCAGAGCACCTAGACAATGAAGAAGGAGACTATGTTTAGGCCCTGAAGGACCTGGACATGGCTGTTCCCAGATCGACTCAAGGCCAACTCTCGGGACAGCCCTAGAGTCACAAGTGCGAGGCGGAAGCACATGATACAGCACAGGAAATGGAAGAAGATCAGGATGATGAGGAAGATGAAAACAGTGAAAATCGCTGGCGTGACGACTCCCCTGAGCAGGAAGAAGGAAGCAGGGACACAGAGAGCAGCAGGGGCTGTGATGGCGAATATGCTAGTTTTCCTGATGAGGAAAGAAGTGGCATGAGACCGAGGAAATGGGACCAATATTCCTCGGATGTGCTCCAAGAGTTGGAGAAGGACGGCTCCCAGGACTTCGATTCACACTGAGGATCACTCAAGCCACTTCCCTGGGACCAAGGCTTTGGGGGCTCTGCCCATACAGCTCAGCCTCTAGGCTGCTGCCGCTGCCCCTGCCATCGAGTCTTATCAATTACCTTGGTAGGGGAATGGAGAAGAAGAAAGCATGTGTGGATATTCGGCCCTCAGGTGCAAGTCTGGCCTCTGGAGAATTGGGGGCTACAGGGGAAAGGAATGCACAAATACATTTTGATCGACTAAATTACCACAAAAAAAAAAAAATAAGGTAAATCATCTCAAATAAAAATAAGTTAAATATTTAAAAAATATTTTAATCAAAGATCAAATAAACAAAGAAATACACAAACAACTGGGTAAAGAAAGAAATAGCTCCAAGAAGTCCGAGGTCCTTTGCCTCTAACGGCACTGGCGCCCACTGGTATCAGGAGACAATCCCTTTTCCCCTGACACTGCCAGAAGCTCTTCTCCTTTCCCGAAACTTTCCTTCAGCCCGTAGTGGAATCTCAACGATTTTCCCCTAACAGGTGAAGAATTGACTTTCCATGTTCAATGCAGCGCATTCCTAATCTTCCATCCTGGTGAGAAAAGGGAGCCTTTTGAAGCTATTAAAGAAAGAAAAATTCTGCTAATGTGCTTCAGGTGGCAAGTTTGGTCCTCCCCAATTTCTGTCCTCTTGCTGAAGGGAAGTCCTGCTTCATGATGCTGAGTGAGGCATTTCTGGGGAAGACCCAAGTGCTAGAGAAGTCCACAATGCCAAAGCCTGGACTGACTGAATACACCTGGTAGACGCAGGAAGAGACTGCGGACGTGTTCAGGAAGGTGGTTTCGTGAAAGGAATCCGTGCTGCTATTTTCCTGCCATTTCCCATCCGTGGCCTTCCTTTGATCCCGCGTGCAGAGCTGGGAATCCTTTGACAGAAACGCCGAGGGAGCCGCGTGTGGACGTCAACTGAGGAATTCCCGTGAATTGGATGCAGTGACTAGAGGGAAATCGTCTTGGAAGACGGAAAGAAAGGAGAAGTCGAGGAGAATTTGGACAAGGTGCCCTTGCCAACAGTCCAGGCCATGGCGCCTACTTTGAAGAGGAGAGAGGACTCAGTGCTTCCAGAGCCAGAGCTGGCTTCCCCTGCCTGGGCCCCCGTCCCCATCACAGGCCAGAAAGAAGAGCGCAGGGGATTGCCCAGGGATAGAGCTCTTGATCCTGAACCACTCAATGCTCACCTCATCCTGCCTGCAGATGTCAAGAGCGTCCAGTATGGAAGTGTCCCTCAGGGCCTGCCTGACCACAAAGATCGATTGGACTGTGTTCTGGCTGAATTTCGGGCAGCCAGACCCTCACCTCAGGCAAAGAGCACTGGGAAGTGCAGCTGAGAGATAAGGTCAAGTGCCACTTGGGCATGTGTCAAGATTCAGTCAGCAGAAGTGGGAAGCTCCCTTTCTCTTGTGAAGATGGAAGGATTCTGACAGCCTTGCCATCTGGAAACGGTTTCCTCCTCGGGAGGTCAGAAATAGGCTTGGCATCCAGCACGCCTTTTCCAGATGTGGACCTTTTTCCACACTATGCAAAGGGACGCCCAAATGGAATGATGCCACAGACAGACTCCTTTCCTGCAGGGTCTTCTGGAAGTCAAGGAACAGGGACACATCCTGACTGACGTGCTTGTCCTCCCCCACATCCCTTCCGTCAAGGAAAGTCTTGCTCAGATGCTTCCATCCTGCTCTGGGAGAGTCCCTGACTTGGAACGTATTCCCTCGAGCTGGCATAAGCGGAGAAATGCTTTGACTCCAGCATCCTTTCCCATTTTTGTGTCCTGGTCCCGTTTGCCTGTCGGGGAAAGTCCATGGCCATCAGATCCAGTCCATATTTTGTGAAATCTTTGAAGGCAAGGCAAAGGTTCATTGAGGTTTTAGACAAAGTCAAGATGCATTCAGAAAGCTGCACTTTCCCACAGCCCAGGAATCCAAATCTGCCCGCCGCGGACGTGTGGCATTGCAGCTTAAGAAGTCCTGGGTTGATTGAGGCCTGGCGTTGCCATCCAAAGGATAGCGAGGCTCTGACAAGGGAGCGACTCGCCCACACGATCGTCTATGGGAAAGAGCGAACGCGGTGCCATGTACGCCCACCCTTTGGATTCCCGGTCCAGTGGCGGAAGTCCCCGAAGTGTGACCAAGAGTACATCTGCTTGACATCTTCCCCGAGCCATAACGATGGACACCCGGCAAGAAGGGGCCTTTCCTGAGCAAAAGGAGAGTGAGTCAAGTCCAAGGACTGTGGTATTGGGGAAAGGGGAAGGAGGCAGTGAGAGGAGTCAAAATGTCCTGTTAGGGTGGAGAGATGAGATGTAGGGAGGAGCCAGGTTGGCCCTGCCCACGCAGAGCTTCTGCTGCGATGGTGGGTGGAGTCAGGGGCGGGGCTAAGCAGGGGAGGCCTCCTGCCAAGAACTCCCCAGCTCTGGTGCAGTATCAGTTGGTGGCAGAGCTCTAGGAGAAGGGCTTTCCTTCTCTGTTCTGTCCTGAGTGGGAGCTCTGGGAAGGAAGGAATCCGAATCCTAGGAAGATGGACTCAAGAGCCCTACTTGAAAATCGGAAGGCAGAGCTCACTTGCTCCATGTGCCTGGGCTACTGCCCTGACCCAGTGACTGTCCAATGTGGCCAGAGCTTTTGGGCAGTGTGTCTTCTCCAGGGCAGGGAGGGGGCCTATGAAAGCGTGACTTGTCCGCACTGCCGAGGGCTTCGCCAAGTCTGCGATTGGGAGCCCAAAGGGAACCTGCCAAATCTCGCCCTCACTAGTCCAGTGCTCAGACGTCATTTGCACCACAGCCTGGTGAGTCTCAGTAGCTGTGGGGAAGACGGGCAAAAGAGAAGTTGTGTGAGGAACACCAGAGGGTCCTCACTGATTCCTCTTTCTCACGCCCAGAACACAAGGATCACCAAGTGCTTCCCTTGGAAACAGCCCCTGGCAAGGGCAAGGCCAAGCTCCAGGAGGCTCGCACTGCCTTAGCGACCAAAGGAGAGGAGTTGGAAAGGGCTTCGGGGTAAGTGAGAGAAAGAGAGAGCCTCCTTCAGGAGGATGAGGACACTGGGATGCACTCCACTCTTTCTGAATGGGGGGAGATGCTCCAGATCCCAAAGGATGAAGAATAGCTCTCTTGGCAAAGACTGAAGGAGGAATCCAGAGCCAATCGTGTCAAGCTGAAAGAGAGCAAGGCCAAGCTGCCCCAGGAGACACATGATGGGCCACCCATGGCTTTGGAAGTGGAAGAGAAGAGTGCCAAGAGCAGGAAGGCGGGTGTGGCGCCCAAGGTGCCTTGGCTGAGATGGCATCGTGGCGCCGATACTGACGAGGAGCTGATGCGGGCGTGGAAAGTACAGGAATCGGGGCGTCCCAGGAAGGGCGCACGGGGTGGCGACAGGCTCCCTGCAGGACAACGTCTTGAAGCTGGCAGCCACGGGACGCTCCCGGGACGAGCCTGTTCAGAAGCATGTCAGAAAAGGCATGAGCAGAGAGAAGGCCAGCAGAGCCCTGCCTCCTTGTGTGGAAAGCCATCACAGCATCCCTGACGACCTCCTCACGGCAAAGCTGCTGACACGGCACGGGGACAGCCGTGGCCTGCTCTCCAAACGCAGGGCCGCCTGTGCGCAAGGAGAAGCAGCCCTGCCAGCTGTGGCCGCTGCCGCCAGGCCTCATACAGACGAGCCAGACTCTCAGGCTGCCACACGAACGTCACAGAGAGGAGGCACGTCATCATCTGCGCAACAATTCCAACTCTGTGATATCAGGCAGGACCAGGTTGCTCAGAAACACACCCTCCCCAGTCCTTCTCCCTGCCCCGAGGATTCTCAACCACAGGGGATCATCTCTAAATCACTAAGGGTGAGCCATGAGCCACAGGCCATCTGCCAGGATGGAAAAGTAGCAGAGCACCTAGACAATGAAGAAGGAGACTATGTTTAGGCCCTGAAGGACCTGGACATGGCTGTTCCCAGATCGACTCAAGGCCAACTCTCGGGACAGCCCTAGAGTCACAAGTGCGAGGCGGAAGCACATGATACAGCACAGGAAATGGAAGAAGATCAGGATGATGAGGAAGATGAAAACAGTGAAAATCGCTGGCGTGACGACTCCCCTGAGCAGGAAGAAGGAAGCAGGGACACAGAGAGCAGCAGGGGCTGTGATGGCGAATATGCTAGTTTTCCTGATGAGGAAAGAAGTGGC
Source organism: Notamacropus eugenii (assembly GCF_028372415.1). Lineage (NCBI taxonomy): Eukaryota > Metazoa > Chordata > Mammalia > Diprotodontia > Macropodidae > Notamacropus > Notamacropus eugenii. Next base: position 18,575 of record NC_092879.1, on the reverse strand, counting down.
ATGAGACCGAGGAAATGGGACCAATATTCCTCGGATGTGCTCCAAGAGTTGGAGTAGGACGGCTCCCAGGACTTCGATTCACACTGAGGATCACTCAAGCCACTTCCCTGGGACCAAGGCTTTGGGGGCTCTGCCCATACAGCTCAGCCTCTAGGCTGCTGCCGCTGCCCCTGCCATCGAGTCTTATCAATTACCTTGGTAGGGGAATGGAGAAGAAGAAAGCATGTGTGGATATTCGGCCCTCAGGTGCAAGTCTGGCCTCTGGAGAATTGGGGGCTACAGGGGAAAGGAATACACAAATACATTTTGATCGACTAAATTACCACAAAAAAAAAAATAAGGTAAATCATCTCAAATAAAAATAAGTTAAATATTTAAAAAATATTTTAATCAAAGATCAAATAAACAAAGAAATACACAAACAACTGGGTAAAGAAAGAAATAGCTCCAAGAAGTCCGAGGTCCTTTGCCTCTAACGGCACTGGCGCCCACTGGTATCAGGAGACAATCCCTTTTCCCCTGACACTGCCAGAAGCTCTTCTCCTTTCCCGAAACTTTCCTTCAGCCCGTAGTGGAATCTCCACGATTTTCCCCTCCCAGGTGAAGAATTGACTTTCCATGTTCAATGCAGCGCATTCCTAATCTTCCATCCTGGTGAGAAAAGGGAGCCTTTTGAAGCTATTAAAGAAAGAAAAATTCTGCTAATGTGCTTCAGGTGGCAAGTTTGGTCCTCCCCAATTTCTGTCCTCTTGCTGAAGGGAAGTCCTGCTTCATGATGCTGAGTGAGGCATTTCTGGGGAAGACCCAAGTGCTAGAGAAGTCCACAATGCCAAAGCCTGGACTGACTGAATACACCTGGTAGACGCAGGAAGAGACTGCGGACGTGTTCAGGAAGGTGGTTTCGTGAAAGGAATCCGTGCTGCTATTTTCCTGCCATTTCCCATCCGTGGCCTTCCTTTGATCCCGCGTGCAGAGCTGGGAATCCTTTGACAGAAACGCCGAGGGAGCCGCGTGTGGACGTCAACTGAGGAATTCCCGTGAATTGGATGCAGTGACTAGAGGGAAATCGTCTTGGAAGACGGAAAGAAAGGAGAAGTCGAGGAGAATTTGGACAAGGTGCCCTTGCCAACAGTCCAGGCCATGGCGCCTACTTTGAAGAGGAGAGAGGACTCAGTGCTTCCAGAGCCAGAGCTGGCTTCCCCTGCCTGGGCCCCCGTCCCCATCACAGGCCAGAAAGAAGAGCGCAGGGGATTGCCCAGGGATAGAGCTCTTGATCCTGAACCACTCAATGCTCACCTCATCCTGCCTGCAGATGTCAAGAGCGTCCAGTATGGAAGTGTCCCTCAGGGCCTGCCTGACCACAAAGATCGATTGGACTGTGTTCTGGCTGAATTTCGGGCAGCCAGACCCTCACCTCAGGCAAAGAGCACTGGGAAGTGCAGCTGAGAGATAAGGTCAAGTGCCACTTGGGCATGTGTCAAGATTCAGTCAGCAGAAGTGGGAAGCTCCCTTTCTCTTGTGAAGATGGAAGGATTCTGACAGCCTTGCCATCTGGAAACGGTTTCCTCCTCGGGAGGTCAGAAATAGGCTTGGCATCCAGCACGCCTTTTCCAGATGTGGACCTTTTTCCACACTATGCAAAGGGACGCCCAAATGGAATGATGCCACAGACAGACTCCTTTCCTGCAGGGTCTTCTGGAAGTCAAGGAACAGGGACACATCCTGACTGACGTGCTTGTCCTCCCCCACATCCCTTCCGTCAAGGAAAGTCTTGCTCAGATGCTTCCATCCTGCTCTGGGAGAGTCCTTGACTTGGAACGTATTCCCTCGAGCTGGCATAAGCGGAGAAATGCTTTGACTCCAGCATCCTTTCCCATTTTTGTGTCCTGGTCCCGTTTGCCTGTCGGGGAAAGTCCATGGCCATCAGATCCAGTCCATATTTTGTGAAATCTTTGAAGGCAAGGCAAAGGTTCATTGAGGTTTTAGACAAAGTCAAGATGCATTCAGAAAGCTGCACTTTCCCACAGCCCAGGAATCCAAATCTGCCCGCCGCGGACGTGTGGCATTGCAGCTTAAGAAGTCCTGGGTTGATTGAGGCCTGGCGTTGCCATCCAAAGGATAGCGAGGCTCTGACAAGGGAGCGACTCGCCCACACGATCGTCTATGGGAAAGAGCGAACGCGGTGCCATGTACGCCCACCCTTTGGATTCCCGGTCCAGTGGCGGAAGTCCCCGAAGTGTGACCAAGAGTACATCTGCTTGACATCTTCCCCGAGCCATAACGATGGACACCCGGCAAGAAGGGGCCTTTCCTGAGCAAAAGGAGAGTGAGTCAACTCCAAGGACTGTGGTATTGGGGAAAGGGGAAGGAGGCAGTGAGAGGAGTCAAAATGTCCTGTTAGGGTGGAGAGATGAGATGTAGGGAGGAGCCAGGTTGGCCCTGCCCACGCAGAGCTTCTGCTGCGATGGTGGGTGGAGTCAGGGGCGGGGCTAAGCAGGGGAGGCCTCCTGCCAAGAACTCCCCAGCTCTGGGGCAGTATCAGTTGGTGGCAGAGCTCTAGGAGAAGGGCTTTCCTTCTCTGTTCTGTCCTGAGTGGGAGCTCTGGGAAGGAAGGAATCCGAATCCTAGGAAGATGGACTCAAGAGCCCTACTTGAAAATCGGAAGGCAGAGCTCACTTGCTCCATGTGCCTGGGCTACTGCCCTGACCCAGTGACTGTCCAATGTGGCCAGAGCTTTTGGGCAGTGTGTCTTCTCCAGGGCAGGGAGGGGGCCTATGAAAGCGTGACTTGTCCGCACTGCCGAGGGCTTCGCCAAGTCTGCGATTGGGAGCCCAAAGGGAACCTGCCAAATCTCGCCCTCACTAGTCCAGTGCTCAGACGTCATTTGCACCACAGCCTGGTGAGTCTCAGTAGCTGTGGGGAAGACGGGCAAAAGAGAAGTTGTGGGAGGAACACCAGAGGGTCCTCACTGATTCCTCTTTCTCACGCCCAGAACACAAGGATCACCAAGTGCTTCCCTTGGAAACAGCCCCTGGCAAGGGCAAGGCCAAGCTCCAGGAGGCTCGCACTGCCTTAGCGACCAAAGGAGAGGAGTGGCAAAGGGCTTTGGGCCAAGTGAGAGAAAGAGAGAGCCTCCTTCAGGAGGATGAGGACACTGGGATGCACTCCACTCTTTCTGAATGGGGGGAGATGCTCCAGATCCCAAAGGATGAAGAATAGCTCTCTTGGCAAAGACTGAAGGAGGAATCCAGAGCCAATCGTGTCAAGCTGAAAGAGAGCAAGGCCAAGCTGCCCCAGGAGACACATGATGGGCCACCCATGGCTTTGGAAGTGGAAGAGAAGAGTGCCAAGAGCAGGAAGGCGGGTGTGGCGCCCAAGGTGCCTTGGCTGAGATGGCATCGTGGCGCCGATACTGACGAGGAGCTGATGCGGGCGTGGAAAGTACAGGAATCGGGGCGTCCCAGGAAGGGCGCACGGGGTGGCGACAGGCTCCCTGCAGGACAACGTCTTGAAGCTGGCAGCCACGGGACGCTCCCGGGACGAGCCTGTTCAGAAGCATGTCAGAAAAGGCATGAGCAGAGAGAAGGCCAGCAGAGCCCTGACTCCTTCTCTGGAAAGCCATCACAGCATCCGTGACGACCTCCTCACGGCAAAGCTGCTGACACGGCATGGGGACAGCCGTGGCCTGCTCTCCAAACGCAGGGCCGCCTGTGCGCAAGGAGAAGCAGCCCTGCCAGCTGTGGCCGCTGCCGCCAGGCCTCATACAGACGAGCCAGACTCTCAGGCTGCCACACGAACGTCACAGAGAGGAGGCACGTCATCATCTGCGCAACAATTCCAACTCTGTGATATCAGGCAGGACCAGGTTGCTCAGAAACACACCCTCCCCAGTCCTTCTCCCTGCCCCGAGGATTCTCAACCACAGGGGATCATCTCTAAATCACTAAGGGTGAGCCATGAGCCACAGGCCATCTGCCAGGATGGAAAAGTAGCAGAGCACCTAGACAATGAAGAAGGAGACTATGTTTAGGCCCTGAAGGACCTGGACATGGCTGTTCCCAGATCGACTCAAGGCCAACTCTCGGGACAGCCCTAGAGTCACAAGTGCGAGGCGGAAGCACATGATACAGCACAGGAAATGGAAGAAGATCAGGATGATGAGGAAGATGAAAACAGTGAAAATCGCTGGCGTGACGACTCCCCTGAGCAGGAAGAAGGAAGCAGGGACACAGAGAGCAGCAGGGGCTGTGATGGCGAATATGCTAGTTTTCCTGATGAGGAAAGAAGTGGCATGAGACCGAGGAAATGGGACCAATATTCCTCGGATGTGCTCCAAGAGTTGGAGTAGGACGGCTCCCAGGACTTCGATTCACACTGAGGATCACTCAAGCCACTTCCCTGGGACCAAGGCTTTGGGGGCTCTGCCCATACAGCTCAGCCTCTAGGCTGCTGCCGCTGCCCCTGCCATCGAGTCTTATCAATTACCTTGGTAGGGGAATGGAGAAGAAGAAAGCATGTGTGGATATTCGGCCCTCAGGTGCAAGTCTGGCCTCTGGAGAATTGGGGGCTACAGGGGAAAGGAATACACAAATACATTTTGATCGACTAAATTACCACAAAAAAAAAAATAAGGTAAATCATCTCAAATAAAAATAAGTTAAATATTTAAAAAATATTTTAATCAAAGATCAAATAAACAAAGAAATACACAAACAACTGGGTAAAGAAAGAAATAGCTCCAAGAAGTCCGAGGTCCTTTGCCTCTAACGGCACTGGCGCCCACTGGTATCAGGAGACAATCCCTTTTCCCCTGACACTGCCAGAAGCTCTTCTCCTTTCCCGAAACTTTCCTTCAGCCCGTAGTGGAATCTCCACGATTTTCCCCTCCCAGGTGAAGAATTGACTTTCCATGTTCAATGCAGCGCATTCCTAATCTTCCATCCTGGTGAGAAAAGGGAGCCTTTTGAAGCTATTAAAGAAAGAAAAATTCTGCTAATGTGCTTCAGGTGGCAAGTTTGGTCCTCCCCAATTTCTGTCCTCTTGCTGAAGGGAAGTCCTGCTTCATGATGCTGAGTGAGGCATTTCTGGGGAAGACCCAAGTGCTAGAGAAGTCCACAATGCCAAAGCCTGGACTGACTGAATACACCTGGTAGACGCAGGAAGAGACTGCGGACGTGTTCAGGAAGGTGGTTTCGTGAAAGGAATCCGTGCTGCTATTTTCCTGCCATTTCCCATCCGTGGCCTTCCTTTGATCCCGCGTGCAGAGCTGGGAATCCTTTGACAGAAACGCCGAGGGAGCCGCGTGGGGACGTCAACTGAGGAATTCCCGTGAATTGGATGCAGTGACTAGAGGGAAATCGTCTTGGAAGACGGAAAGAAAGGAGAAGTCGAGGAGAATTTGGACAAGGTGCCCTTGCCAACAGTCCAGGCCATGGCGCCTACTTTGAAGAGGAGAGAGGACTCAGTGCTTCCAGAGCCAGAGCTGGCTTCCCCTGCCTGGGCCCCCGTCCCCATCACAGGCCAGAAAGAAGAGCGCAGGGGATTGCCCAGGGATAGAGCTCTTGATCCTGAACCACTCAATGCTCACCTCATCCTGCCTGCAGATGTCAAGAGCGTCCAGTATGGAAGTGTCCCTCAGGGCCTGCCTGACCACAAAGATCGATTGGACTGTGTTCTGGCTGAATTTCGGGCAGCCAGACCCTCACCTCAGGCAAAGAGCACTGGGAAGTGCAGCTGAGAGATAAGGTCAAGTGCCACTTGGGCATGTGTCAAGATTCAGTCAGCAGAAGTGGGAAGCTCCCTTTCTCTTGTGAAGATGGAAGGATTCTGACAGCCTTGCCATCTGGAAACGGTTTCCTCCTCGGGAGGTCAGAAATAGGCTTGGCATCCAGCACGCCTTTTCCAGATGTGGACCTTTTTCCACACTATGCAAAGGGACGCCCAAATGGAATGATGCCACAGACAGACTCCTTTCCTGCAGGGTCTTGTGGAAGTCAAGGAACAGGGACACATCCTGACTGACGTGCTTGTCCTCCCCCACATCCCTTCCGTCAAGGAAAGTCTTGCTCAGATGCTTCCATCCTGCTCTGGGAGAGTCCTTGACTTGGAACGTATTCCCTCGAGCTGGCATAAGCGGAGAAATGCTTTGACTCCAGCATCCTTTCCCATTTTTGTGTCCTGGTCCCGTTTGCCTGTCGGGGAAAGTCCATGGCCATCAGATCCAGTCCATATTTTGTGAAATCTTTGAAGGCAAGGCAAAGGTTCATTGAGGTTTTAGACAAAGTCAAGATGCATTCAGAAAGCTGCACTTTCCCACAGCCCAGGAATCCAAATCTGCCCGCCGCGGACGTGTGGCATTGCAGCTTAAGAAGTCCTGGGTTGATTGAGGCCTGGCGTTGCCATCCAAAGGATAGCGAGGCTCTGACAAGGGAGCGACTCGCCCACACGATCGTCTATGGGAAAGAGCGAACGCGGTGCCATGTACGCCCACCCTTTGGATTCCCGGTCCAGTGGCGGAAGTCCCCGAAGTGTGACCAAGAGTACATCTGCTTGACATCTTCCCCGAGCCATAACGATGGACACCCGGCAAGAAGGGGCCTTTCCTGAGCAAAAGGAGAGTGAGTCAACTCCAAGGACTGTGGTATTGGGGAAAGGGGAAGGAGGCAGTGAGAGGAGTCAAAATGTCCTGTTAGGGTGGAGAGATGAGATGTAGGGAGGAGCCAGGTTGGCCCTGCCCACGCAGAGCTTCTGCTGCGATGGTGGGTGGAGTCAGGGGCGGGGCTAAGCAGGGGAGGCCTCCTGCCAAGAACTCCCCAGCTCTGGGGCAGTATCAGTTGGTGGCAGAGCTCTAGGAGAAGGGCTTTCCTTCTCTGTTCTGTCCTGAGTGGGAGCTCTGGGAAGGAAGGAATCCGAATCCTAGGAAGATGGACTCAAGAGCCCTACTTGAAAATCGGAAGGCAGAGCTCACTTGCTCCATGTGCCTGGGCTACTGCCCTGACCCAGTGACTGTCCAATGTGGCCAGAGCTTTTGGGCAGTGTGTCTTCTCCAGGGCAGGGAGGGGGCCTATGAAAGCGTGACTTGTCCGCACTGCCGAGGGCTTCGCCAAGTCTGCGATTGGGAGCCCAAAGGGAACCTGCCAAATCTCGCCCTCACTAGTCCAGTGCTCAGACGTCATTTGCACCACAGCCTGGTGAGTCTCAGTAGCTGTGGGGAAGACGGGCAAAAGAGAAGTTGTGTGAGGAACACCAGAGGGTCCTCACTGATTCCTCTTTCTCACGCCCAGAACACAAGGATCACCAAGTGCTTCCCTTGGAAACAGCCCCTGGCAAGGGCAAGGCCAAGCTCCAGGAGGCTCGCACTGCCTTAGCGACCAAAGGAGAGGAGTGGCAAAGGGCTTTGGGCCAAGTGAGAGAAAGAGAGAGCCTCCTTCAGGAGGATGAGGACACTGGGATGCACTCCACTCTTTCTGAATGGGGGGAGATGCTCCAGATCCCAAAGGATGAAGAATAGCTCTCTTGGCAAAGACTGAAGGAGGAATCCAGAGCCAATCGTGTCAAGCTGAAAGAGAGCAAGGCCAAGCTGCCCCAGGAGACACATGATGGGCCACCCATGGCTTTGGAAGTGGAAGAGAAGAGTGCCAAGAGCAGGAAGGCGGGTGTGGCGCCCAAGGTGCCTTGGCTGAGATGGCATCGTGGCGCCGATACTGACGAGGAGCTGATGCGGGCGTGGAAAGTACAGGAATCGGGGCGTCCCAGGAAGGGCGCACGGGGTGGCGACAGGCTCCCTGCAGGACAACGTCTTGAAGCTGGCAGCCACGGGACGCTCCCGGGACGAGCCTGTTCAGAAGCATGTCAGAAAAGGCATGAGCAGAGAGAAGGCCAGCAGAGCCCTGACTCCTTCTCTGGAAAGCCATCACAGCATCCGTGACGACCTCCTCACGGCAAAGCTGCTGACACGGCATGGGGACAGCCGTGGCCTGCTCTCCAAACGCAGGGCCGCCTGTGCGCAAGGAGAAGCAGCCCTGCCAGCTGTGGCCGCTGCCGCCAGGCCTCATACAGACGAGCCAGACTCTCAGGCTGCCACACGAACGTCACAGAGAGGAGGCACGTCATCATCTGCGCAACAATTCCAACTCTGTGATATCAGGCAGGACCAGGTTGCTCAGAAACACACCCTCCCCAGTCCTTCTCCCTGCCCCGAGGATTCTCAACCACAGGGGATCATCTCTAAATCACTAAGGGTGAGCCATGAGCCACAGGCCATCTGCCAGGATGGAAAAGTAGCAGAGCACCTAGACAATGAAGAAGGAGACTATGTTTAGGCCCTGAAGGACCTGGACATGGCTGTTCCCAGATCGACTCAAGGCCAACTCTCGGGACAGCCCTAGAGTCACAAGTGCGAGGCGGAAGCACATGATACAGCACAGGAAATGGAAGAAGATCAGGATGATGAGGAAGATGAAAACAGTGAAAATCGCTGGCGTGACGACTCCCCTGAGCAGGAAGAAGGAAGCAGGGACACAGAGAGCAGCAGGGGCTGTGATGGCGAATGTGCTAGTTTTCCTGATGAGGAAAGAAGTGGCATGAGACCGAGGAAATGGGACCAATATTCCTCGGATGTGCTCCAAGAGTTGGAGTAGGACGGCTCCCAGGACTTCGATTCACACTGAGGATCACTCAAGCCACTTCCCTGGGACCAAGGCTTTGGGGGCTCTGCCCATACAGCTCAGCCTCTAGGCTGCTGCCGCTGCCCCTGCCATCGAGTCTTATCAATTACCTTGGTAGGGGAATGGAGAAGAAGAAAGCATGTGTGGATATTCGGCCCTCAGGTGCAAGTCTGGCCTCTGGAGAATTGGGGGCTACAGGGGAAAGGAATACACAAATACATTTTGATCGACTAAATTACCACAAAAAAAAAAATAAGGTAAATCATCTCAAATAAAAATAAGTTAAATATTTAAAAAATATTTTAATCAAAGATCAAATAAACAAAGAAATACACAAACAACTGGGTAAAGAAAGAAATAGCTCCAAGAAGTCCGAGGTCCTTTGCCTCTAACGGCACTGGCGCCCACTGGTATCAGGAGACAATCCCTTTTCCCCTGACACTGCCAGAAGCTCTTCTCCTTTCCCGAAACTTTCCTTCAGCCCGTAGTGGAATCTCCACGATTTTCCCCTCCCAGGTGAAGAATTGACTTTCCATGTTCAATGCAGCGCATTCCTAATCTTCCATCCTGGTGAGAAAAGGGAGCCTTTTGAAGCTATTAAAGAAAGAAAAATTCTGCTAATGTGCTTCAGGTGGCAAGTTTGGTCCTCCCCAATTTCTGTCCTCTTGCTGAAGGGAAGTCCTGCTTCATGATGCTGAGTGAGGCATTTCTGGGGAAGACCCAAGTGCTAGAGAAGTCCACAATGCCAAAGCCTGGACTGACTGAATACACCTGGTAGACGCAGGAAGAGACTGCGGACGTGTTCAGGAAGGTGGTTTCGTGAAAGGAATCCGTGCTGCTATTTTCCTGCCATTTCCCATCCGTGGCCTTCCTTTGATCCCGCGTGCAGAGCTGGGAATCCTTTGACAGAAACGCCGAGGGAGCCGCGTGGGGACGTCAACTGAGGAATTCCCGTGAATTGGATGCAGTGACTAGAGGGAAATCGTCTTGGAAGACGGAAAGAAAGGAGAAGTCGAGGAGAATTTGGACAAGGTGCCCTTGCCAACAGTCCAGGCCATGGCGCCTACTTTGAAGAGGAGAGAGGACTCAGTGCTTCCAGAGCCAGAGCTGGCTTCCCCTGCCTGGGCCCCCGTCCCCATCACAGGCCAGAAAGAAGAGCGCAGGGGATTGCCCAGGGATAGAGCTCTTGATCCTGAACCACTCAATGCTCACCTCATCCTGCCTGCAGATGTCAAGAGCGTCCAGTATGGAAGTGTCCCTCAGGGCCTGCCTGACCACAAAGATCGATTGGACTGTGTTCTGGCTGAATTTCGGGCAGCCAGACCCTCACCTCAGGCAAAGAGCACTGGGAAGTGCAGCTGAGAGATAAGGTCAAGTGCCACTTGGGCATGTGTCAAGATTCAGTCAGCAGAAGTGGGAAGCTCCCTTTCTCTTGTGAAGATGGAAGGATTCTGACAGCCTTGCCATCTGGAAACGGTTTCCTCCTCGGGAGGTCAGAAATAGGCTTGGCATCCAGCACGCCTTTTCCAGATGTGGACCTTTTTCCACACTATGCAAAGGGACGCCCAAATGGAATGATGCCACAGACAGACTCCTTTCCTGCAGGGTCTTGTGGAAGTCAAGGAACAGGGACACATCCTGACTGACGTGCTTGTCCTCCCCCACATCCCTTCCGTCAAGGAAAGTCTTGCTCAGATGCTTCCATCCTGCTCTGGGAGAGTCCTTGACTTGGAACGTATTCCCTCGAGCTGGCATAAGCGGAGAAATGCTTTGACTCCAGCATCCTTTCCCATTTTTGTGTCCTGGTCCCGTTTGCCTGTCGGGGAAAGTCCATGGCCATCAGATCCAGTCCATATTTTGTGAAATCTTTGAAGGCAAGGCAAAGGTTCATTGAGGTTTTAGACAAAGTCAAGATGCATTCAGAAAGCTGCACTTTCCCACAGCCCAGGAATCCAAATCTGCCCGCCGCGGACGTGTGGCATTGCAGCTTAAGAAGTCCTGGGTTGATTGAGGCCTGGCGTTGCCATCCAAAGGATAGCGAGGCTCTGACAAGGGAGCGACTCGCCCACACGATCGTCTATGGGAAAGAGCGAACGCGGTGCCATGTACGCCCACCCTTTGGATTCCCGGTCCAGTGGCGGAAGTCCCCGAAGTGTGACCAAGAGTACATCTGCTTGACATCTTCCCCGAGCCATAACGATGGACACCCGGCAAGAAGGGGCCTTTCCTGAGCAAAAGGAGAGTGAGTCAACTCCAAGGACTGTGGTATTGGGGAAAGGGGAAGGAGGCAGTGAGAGGAGTCAAAATGTCCTGTTAGGGTGGAGAGATGAGATGTAGGGAGGAGCCAGGTTGGCCCTGCCCACGCAGAGCTTCTGCTGCGATGGTGGGTGGAGTCAGGGGCGGGGCTAAGCAGGGGAGGCCTCCTGCCAAGAACTCCCCAGCTCTGGGGCAGTATCAGTTGGTGGCAGAGCTCTAGGAGAAGGGCTTTCCTTCTCTGTTCTGTCCTGAGTGGGAGCTCTGGGAAGGAAGGAATCCGAATCCTAGGAAGATGGACTCAAGAGCCCTACTTGAAAATCGGAAGGCAGAGCTCACTTGCTCCATGTGCCTGGGCTACTGCCCTGACCCAGTGACTGTCCAATGTGGCCAGAGCTTTTGGGCAGTGTGTCTTCTCCAGGGCAGGGAGGGGGCCTATGAAAGCGTGACTTGTCCGCACTGCCGAGGGCTTCGCCAAGTCTGCGATTGGGAGCCCAAAGGGAACCTGCCAAATCTCGCCCTCACTAGTCCAGTGCTCAGACGTCATTTGCACCACAGCCTGGTGAGTCTCAGTAGCTGTGGGGAAGACGGGCAAAAGAGAAGTTGTGTGAGGAACACCAGAGGGTCCTCACTGATTCCTCTTTCTCACGCCCAGAACACAAGGATCACCAAGTGCTTCCCTTGGAAACAGCCCCTGGCAAGGGCAAGGCCAAGCTCCAGGAGGCTCGCACTGCCTTAGCGACCAAAGGAGAGGAGTTGGAAAGGGCTTCGGGGTAAGTGAGAGAAAGAGAGAGCCTCCTTCAGGAGGATGAGGACACTGGGATGCACTCCACTCTTTCTGAATGGGGGGAGATGCTCCAGATCCCAAAGGATGAAGAATAGCTCTCTTGGCAAAGACTGAAGGAGGAATCCAGAGCCAATCGTGTCAAGCTGAAAGAGAGCAAGGCCAAGCTGCCCCAGGAGACACATGATGGGCCACCCATGGCTTTGGAAGTGGAAGAGAAGAGTGCCAAGAGCAGGAAGGCGGGTGTGGCGCCCAAGGTGCCTTGGCTGAGATGGCATCGTGGCGCCGATACTGACGAGGAGCTGATGCGGGCGTGGAAAGTACAGGAATCGGGGCGTCCCAGGAAGGGCGCACGGGGTGGCGACAGGCTCCCTGCAGGACAACGTCTTGAAGCTGGCAGCCACGGGACGCTCCCGGGACGAGCCTGTTCAGAAGCATGTCAGAAAAGGCATGAGCAGAGAGAAGGCCAGCAGAGCCCTGACTCCTTCTCTGGAAAGCCATCACAGCATCCGTGACGACCTCCTCACGGCAAAGCTGCTGACACGGCATGGGGACAGCCGTGGCCTGCTCTCCAAACGCAGGGCCGCCTGTGCGCAAGGAGAAGCAGCCCTGCCAGCTGTGGCCGCTGCCGCCAGGCCTCATACAGACGAGCCAGACTCTCAGGCTGCCACACGAACGTCACAGAGAGGAGGCACGTCATCATCTGCGCAACAATTCCAACTCTGTGATATCAGGCAGGACCAGGTTGCTCAGAAACACACCCTCCCCAGTCCTTCTCCCTGCCCCGAGGATTCTCAACCACAGGGGATCATCTCTAAATCACTAAGGGTGAGCCATGAGCCACAGGCCATCTGCCAGGATGGAAAAGTAGCAGAGCACCTAGACAATGAAGAAGGAGACTATGTTTAGGCCCTGAAGGACCTGGACATGGCTGTTCCCAGATCGACTCAAGGCCAACTCTCGGGACAGCCCTAGAGTCACAAGTGCGAGGCGGAAGCACATGATACAGCACAGGAAATGGAAGAAGATCAGGATGATGAGGAAGATGAAAACAGTGAAAATCGCTGGCGTGACGACTCCCCTGAGCAGGAAGAAGGAAGCAGGGACACAGAGAGCAGCAGGGGCTGTGATGGCGAATATGCTAGTTTTCCTGATGAGGAAAGAAGTGGCATGAGACCGAGGAAATGGGACCAATATTCCTCGGATGTGCTCCAAGAGTTGGAGTAGGACGGCTCCCAGGACTTCGATTCACACTGAGGATCACTCAAGCCACTTCCCTGGGACCAAGGCTTTGGGGGCTCTGCCCATACAGCTCAGCCTCTAGGCTGCTGCCGCTGCCCCTGCCATCGAGTCTTATCAATTACCTTGGTAGGGGAATGGAGAAGAAGAAAGCATGTGTGGATATTCGGCCCTCAGGTGCAAGTCTGGCCTCTGGAGAATTGGGGGCTACAGGGGAAAGGAATACACAAATACATTTTGATCGACTAAATTACCACAAAAAAAAAAAATAAGGTAAATCATCTCAAATAAAAATAAGTTAAATATTTAAAAAATATTTTAATCAAAGATCAAAGAAACAAAGAAATACACAAACAACTGGGTAAAGAAAGAAATAGCTCCAAGAAGTCCGAGGTCCTTTGCCTCTAACGGCACTGGCGCCCACTGGTATCAGGAGACAATCCCTTTTCCCCTGACACTGCCAGAAGCTCTTCTCCTTTCCCGAAACTTTCCTTCAGCCCGTAGTGGAATCTCAACGAGTTTCCCCTCCCAGGTGAAGAATTGACTTTCCATGTTCAATGCAGCGCATTCCTAATCTTCCATCCTGGTGAGAAAAGGGAGCCTTTTGAAGCTATTAAAGAAAGAAAAATTCTGCTAATGTGCTTCAGGTGGCAAGTTTGGTCCTCCCCAATTTCTGTCCTCTTGCTGAAGGGAAGTCCTGCTTCATGCTGCTGAGTGAGGCATTTCTGGGGAAGACCCTAGTGCTAGAGAAGTCCACAATGCCAAAGCCTGGACTGACTGAATACACCTGGTAGACGCAGGAAGAGACTGCGGACGTGCTCAGGAAGGTGGTTTCGTGAAAGGAATCCGTGCTGCTATTTTCCTGCCATTTCCCATCCGTGGCCTTCCTTTGATCCCGCGTGCAGAGCTGGGAATCCTTTGACAGAAATGCCGAGGGAGCCGCGTGTGGACGTCAACTGAGGAATTCCCGTGAATTGGATGCAGTGACTAGAGGGAAATCGTCGTGGAAGACGGAAAGAAAGGAGAAGTCGAGGAGAATTTGGACAAGGTGCCCTTGCCAACAGTCCAGGCCATGGCGCCTACTTTGAAGAGGAGAGAGGACTCAGTGCTTCCAGAGCCAGAGCTGGCTTCCCCTGCCTGGGCCCCCGTCCCCATCACAGGCCAGAAAGAAGAGCGCAGGGGATTGCCCAGGGACAGAGCTCTTGATCCTGAACCACTCAATGCTCACCTCATCCTGCCTGCAGATGTCAAGAGCGTCCAGTATGGAAGTGTCCCTCAGGCCTGCCTGACCACAAAGATCCATTGGACTGTGTTCTGGCTGAATTTTGGGCAGCCAGACCCTCACCTCAGGCAAAGAGCATTGGGAAGTGCAGGTGAGAGATAAGGTCAAGTGCCACTTGGGCATGTGTCAAGATTCAGTCAGCAGAAGTGGGAAGCTCCCTTTCTCTTGTGAAGATGGAAGGATTCTGACAGCCTTGCCATCTGGAAACGGTTTCCTCCTCGGGAGGTCAGAAATAGGCTTGGCATCCAGCACGCCTTTTCCAGATGTGGACCTTTTTCCGCACTATGCAAAGGGACGCCCAAATGGAATGATGCCACAGACAGACTCCTTTCCTGCGGGGTCTTCTGGAAGTCAAGGAACAGGGACACATCCTGACTGACGTGCTTGTCCTCCCCCACATCCCTTCCGTCAAGGAAGGTCTTGCTCAGATGCTTCCATCCTGCTCTGGGAGAGTCCCTGACTTGGAACGTATTCCCTCGAGCTGGCACAGCGGAGAAATGGTTTGACTCCAGCATCCTTTCCCATTTTTGTGTCCTGGTCCCGTTTGCCTGTCGGGGAAAGTCCAGGGCCGTCAGATCCAGTCCATATTTTGTGAAATCTTTGAAGGCAAGGCAAAGGTTCATTGAAGTTTTAGACAAAGTCAAGATGCATTCAGAAAGCTGCACTTTCCCACAGACCAGGAATCCAAATCTGCCCGCCGCGGACGTGTGGCATTGCAGCTTAAGAAGTCCTGGGTTGATTGAGGCCTGGCGTTGCCATCCAAAGGATAGCGAGGCTCTGACAAGGGAGCGACTCGCCCACACGATCGTCTATGGGAAAGAGCGAACGCGGTGCCATGTACGCCCACCCTTTGGATTCCCGGTCCAGTGGCGGAAGTCCCCGAAGTGTGACCAAGAGTACATCTGCTTGACATCTTCCCCGAGCCATAACGATGGACACCCGGCAAGAAGGGGCCTTTCCTGAGCAAAAGGAGAGTGAGTCAACTCCAAGGACTGTGGTATTGGGGAAAGGGGAAGGAGGCAGTGAGAGGAGTCAAAATGTCCTGTTAGGGTGGAGAGATGAGATGTAGGGAGGAGCCAGGTTGGCCCTGCCCACGCAGAGCTTCTGCTGCGATGGTGGGTGGAGTCAGGGGCGGGGCTAAGCAGGGGAGGCCTCCTGCCAAGAACTCCCCAGCTCTGGGGCAGTATCAGTTGGTGGCAGAGCTCTAGGAGAAGGGCTTTCCTTCTCTGTTCTGTCCTGAGTGGGAGCTCTGGGAAGGAAGGAATCCGAATCCTAGGAAGATGGACTCAAGAGCCCTACTTGAAAATCGGAAGGCAGAGCTCACTTGCTCCATGTGCCTGGGCTACTGCCCTGACCCAGTGACTGTCCAATGTGGCCAGAGCTTTTGGGCAGTGTGTCTTCTCCAGGGCAGGGAGGGGGCCTATGAAAGCGTGACTTGTCCGCACTGCCGAGGGCTTCGCCAAGTCTGCGATTGGGAGCCCAAAGGGAACCTGCCAAATCTCGCCCTCACTAGTCCAGTGCTCAGACGTCATTTGCACCACAGCCTGGTGAGTCTCAGTAGCTGTGGGGAAGACGGGCAAAAGAGAAGTTGTGGGAGGAACACCAGAGGGTCCTCACTGATTCCTCTTTCTCACGCCCAGAACACAAGGATCACCAAGTGCTTCCCTTGGAAACAGCCCCTGGCAAGGGCAAGCCAAGCTCCAGGAGGCTCGCACTGCCTTAGCGACCAAAGGAGAGGAGTGGCAAAGGGCTTTGGGCCAAGTGAGAGAAAGAGAGAGCCTCCTTCAGGAGGATGAGGACACTGGGATGCACTCCACTCTTTCTGAATGGGGGGAGATGCTCCAGATCCCAAAGGATGAAGAATAGCTCTCTTGGCAAAGACTGAAGGAGGAATCCAGAGCCAATCGTGTCAAGCTGAAAGAGAGCAAGGCCAAGCTGCCCCAGGAGACACATGATGGGCCACCCATGGCTTTGGAAGTGGAAGAGAAGAGTGCCAAGAGCAGGAAGGCGGGTGTGGCGCCCAAGGTGCCTTGGCTGAGATGGCATCGTGGCGCCGATACTGACGAGGAGCTGATGCGGGCGTGGAAAGGTCCAGGAATCGGGGCGTCCCAGGAGGGGCGCAGGGGGCGGCGACAGGCTCCCTGCAGGACAACGTCTTGAAGCTGGCAGCCACGGGACGCTCCCGGGATGAGCCTGTTCAGAAGCATGTCAGAAAAGGCATGAGCAGAGAGAAGGCCAGCAGAGCCCTGCCTCCTTGTGTGGAAAGCCATCACAGCATCCCTGACGACCTCCTCACGGTAAAGCTGCTGACACGGCATGGGGACAGCCGTGGCCTGCTCTCCAAACGCAGGGCCGCCTGTGCGCAAGGAGAAGCAGCCCTGCCAGCTGTGGCCGCTGCCGCCAGGCCTCATACAGACGAGCCAGACTCTCAGGCTGCCACACGAACGTCACAGAGAGGAGGCACGTCATCATCTGCGCAACAATTCCAACTCTGTGATATCAGGCAGGACCAGGTTGCTCAGAAACACACCCTCCCCAGTCCTTCTCCCTGCCCCGAGGATTCTCAACCACAGGGGATCATCTCTAAATCACTAAGGGTGAGCCATGAGCCACAGGCCATCTGCCAGGATGGAAAAGTAGCAGAGCACCTAGACAATGAAGAAGGAGACTATGTTTAGGCCCTGAAGGACCTGGACATGGCTGTTCCCAGATCGACTCAAGGCCAACTCTCGGCACAGCCCTAGAGTCAGAAGTGCGAGGCGGAAGCACATGATCCAGCACAGGAAATGGAAGAAGATCAGGATGATGAGGAAGATGAAAACAGTGAAAATCGCTGGCGTGACGACTCCCCTGAGCAGGAAGAAGGAAGCAGGGACACAGAGAGCAGCAGGGGCTGTGATGGCGAATATGCTAGTTTTCCTGATGAGGAAAGAAGTGGCATGAGACCGAGGAAATGAGACCAATATTCCTCGGATGTGCTCCAAGAGTTGGAGTAGGACGGCTCCCAGGACTTCGATTCACACTGAGGATCACTCAAGCCACTTCCCTGGGACCAAGGCTTTGGGGGCTCTGCCCATACAGCTCAGCCTCTAGGCTGCTGCCGCTGCCCCTGCCATCGAGTCTTATCAATTACCTTGGTAGGGGAATGGAGAAGAAGAAAGCATGTGTGGATATTCGGCCCTCAGGTGCAAGTCTGGCCTCTGGAGAATTGGGGGCTACAGGGGAAAGGAATACACAAATACATTTTGATCGACTAAATTACCAGAAAAAAAAAATAAGGTAAATCATCTCAAATAAAAAATAAGTTAAATATTTAAAAAATATTTTAATCAAAGACCAAATAAACAAAGAAATACACAAACAACTGGGTAAAGAAAGAAATAGCTCCAAGAAGTCCGAGGTCCTTTGCCTCTAACGGCACTGGCGCCCACTGGTATCAGGAGACAATCCCTTTTCCCCTGACACTGCCAGAAGCTCTTCTCCTTTCCCGAAACTTTCCTTCAGCCCGTAGTGGAATCTCCACGATTTTCCCCTCCCAGGTGAAGAATTGACTTTCCATGTTCAATTGCAGCGCATTCCTAATCTTCCATCCTGGTGAGAAAAGGGAGCCTTTTGAAGCTATTAAAGAAAGAAAAATTCTGCTAATGTGCTTCAGGTGGCAAGTTTGGTCCTTCCCAATTTCTGTCCTCTTGCTGAAGGGAAGTCCTGCTTCATGATGCTGAGTGAGGCATTTCTGGGGAAGACCCTAGTGCTAGAGAAGTCCACCATGCCAAAGCCTGGACTGACTGAATACATCTGGTAGACGCAGGAAGAGACTGCGGACGTGTTCAGGAAGGTGGTTTCGTGAAAGGAATCCGTGCTGCTATTTTCCTGCCATTTCCCACCCGTGGCCTTCCTTTGATCCCGCGTGCAGAGCTGGGAATCCTTTGACAGAAATGCCGAGGGAGCCGCGTGTGGACGTCAACTGAGGAATTCCCGTGAATTGGATGCAGTGACTAGAGGGAAATCGTCTTGGAAGACGGAAAGAAAGGAGAAGTCGAGGAGAATTTGGACCAGGTGCCCTTGCCCAACAGTCCAGGCCATGGCGCCTACTTTGAAGAGGAGAGAGGACTCAGTGCTTCCAGAGCCAGAGCTGGCTTCCCCTGCCTGGGCCCCCGTCCCCATCACAGGCCAGAAAGAAGAGCGCAGGGGATTGCCCAGGGATAGAGCTCTTGATCCTGAACCACTCAATGCTCACCTCATCCTGCCTGCAGATGTCAAGAGCGTCCAGTATGGAAGTGTCCCTCAGGCCTGCCTGACCACAAAGATCCATTGGACTGTGTTCTGGCTGAATTTTGGGCAGCCAGACCCT
>NC_092878.1:171210665-171211667 GCF_028372415.1 Notamacropus eugenii | reverse complement strand
AACCCTAACCCCTAACCCTAACCCTAACCCTAACCCCTAACCCTAAACCCTAACCCTAACCCTAACCCTAACCCTAACCCTAACCCTAACCCTAACCCTAACCCTAACCCTAACCCTAACCCTAACCCTAACCCTAACCCTAACCCTAACCCTAACCCTAACCCTAACCCTAACCCTAACCCTAACCCTAACCCTAACCCTAACCCTAACCCTAACCCTAACCCTAACCCTAACCCTAACCCTAACCCTAACCCTAACCCTAACCCTAACCTAACCCTAACCCTAACCCTAACCCTAACCCTAACCCTAACCCTAACCCTAACCCTAACCCTAACCCTAACCCTAACCCTAACCCTAACCCTAACCCTAACCCTAACCCTAACCCTAACCCTAACCCTAACCCTAACCCTAACCCTAACCCTAACCCTAACCCTAACCCTAACCCTAACCCTAACCCTAACCCTAACCCTAACCCTAACCCTAACCCTAACCCTAACCCTAACCCTAACCCTAACCCTAACCCTAACCCTAACCCTAACCCTAACCCTAACCCTAACCCTAACCCTAACCCTAACCCTAACCCTAACCCTAACCCTAACCCTAACCCTAACCCTAACCCTAACCCTAACCCTAACCCTAACCCTAACCCTAACCCTAACCCTAACCCTAACCCTAACCCTAACCCTAACCCTAACCCTAACCCTAACCCTAACCCTAACCCTAACCCTAACCCTAACCCTAACCCTACCCTAACCCTAACCCTAACCCTAACCTAACCCTAACCCTAACCCTAACCCTAACCCTAACCCTAACCCTAACCCTAACCCTAACCCTAACCCTAACCCTAACCCTAACCCTAACCCTAACCCTAACCCTAACCCTAACCCTAACCCTAACCCTAACCCTAACCCTAACCCTAACCCTAACCCTAACCCTAACCCTAACCCTAACCCTAACCCTAACCCTAACCCTAACCCTAACCACCTAACCCTAACCCTAACC